>NC_056736.1:677150367-677217867 GCF_019279795.1 Protopterus annectens
GTAATCCATCAAATTCTAAATGGAATCTGTTTTGTTATAAACCATTTACAAAAAACAACTTCATTTTCCTCTACCCTTCACACAGAAAAATAAGATAATCAATAAACCTATAGTATTTTTTTACATACTGTTGAAAAATCTAAATTTATACACATATTATATCTCAAAAAGACCCATGAGTGAAACAATATTCCAGTGAATTCAAAAAAATATTTTGTCATGCAAAAATATACTAAATCTATAATATACTCTGTAGCTGGACATTCGCCTTGAAATATCCTAATGGCTTCTAGCCCAAAAGAATGATGGATACTCGTTTATACCCTTTTTACATTTAAAGTTATCCAATACATGTTGATTCCATTGAATGTCTTTAACCTTATGTAAAAAGTCAAAAACATTTTTAATATAAGAAAGCAATGCTTGTACATTAGGTAAAAGCAGAAAATGTAGTAGTTGCCCCATTTTATATAGAAAATATTATTTTCCTGAAACTATGGTGCGACCTAGAGGATATGTAAAATTTTTATGTATTTTTGGCAAGCAATAAAATTGTGCCATTGTACATCCATCCACATTAAACTTCTTTATAATATCCCATGAAATATAAAGTCTAACACCATTATTTAATAACTCATTGTATTCCCCTAACACTGCCAAACACACAAAGTTCAACCTTCTCATATAGTTTCACATCATTCAAATGTTCATTGCACATGTTTAGATGGGTGTACTTTCCTACAAAGAAAATTCACTTTTTCGAAATAGGAAAGTACATCCCCACTTAAGCGAAAGTGCACTTTCGCTTAAGCTCACTAGACCGAACCTACAGCACCACAATGGAGGACATTGAAAAATGGGCTATGTCCTCCATTGTGGTGCGATAGTCATGGACCTTAGGGTTAGGGAATGGGTCAAGGTAAGGGGACAGCCCTACTAACTATCCCCTTACCCTAACTCGTGCCCTAACCCTAAGGTCCGTGACTATCACACCACAGTGGAGAACATAGCACGATTTGGAATGTCTTCCACTATCATGCGGTAGTCACAAACCTTAGGGTAAGGGGATAGCTAGTAGGGCTATCCCCTTACCATGACCCATGCCCTAACCCTAAGGTCCATGACTGCTAGCCCGTTCGGTCTAGCGGGTTCACTAAAGTGCACTTTCGCGTTAGTGTGGGTGTACTTTTGAAGTTCGAAGTAGTGAATGTTCGTTCTTCAAAAGTACACACATTTAGATAGCATGAATAATCCATAACTACTAACTTATTACCTTTATCTGTAGCTTTAAATATTATGTCCCTTTTTTCACTCAACAATAACAATGATTTTGATTCATTTTTAGTCAAATTATAAGAACTATTTCCCTTACATTTATTAAAATCAAACAATTCTCTCTCCACAGAAAAATTTAACATAGTATAAAACTCTTGTACACCTTCATGATGAATCAGTGGTATAAATACACTTTTATATTCAACATGACTTGTATCAAGCAAACAACAGGGATTAACATTTTCATCTGATCGACAAGAGTAAAAGCTTTCATCATTAAAAGAAACATAAGCATCAACATCCTCTCTACAATAATCTTAATTATTAATTACATTACTCTTGAAAAATGGTTTTAAATGCAGTTTTCTAACTTATCTATACATGTCATATTTCAGCTCATGTAGAAGTGGCAATACAGTGGGTACAAACTTTAAACCATATTTAAGGTCAGCTAGCTCACAGTCATTAAAATTATAGCCAGATAAATTAATAATATAAGAGCCACTATTATTTAGAGGTAATAATTCACCATTTACCTCTCTTAAGATGTTGTTGCGGTTGATATTCCAACTGTTGCACGCTGGAGAACTCTCAGCGTTTTTTACTCTATGCTATCTCTCATTGATAATTCAGCCCATTTTGAAAAGTCCGGCAACATTGTTCTTCATACTGAGCTTTTGGAAGAGGAAGGAATTAATTTCTTCTTTCGTTCCCATCATTCACAGTTGAATACATATTATCTGAAGTCACCGCTGAAGTGTTTAATCGCTGCTGACCATTATCCCCTCCTTCATCAAACCTCACGTGATTCCCAGCTCATTTCCAATTGGTTCTAGTTCCAAAGGCTCTACCATTGTCATAGTCCCGAACATCTCTCAAAAGTTTATTTTTCTTATGTTCCATAATTTCTTCCTCATAAGTTTTAAGTTTCCCATTAATATCCATAAGAAACTTATCTAAGAACTTAGCACTTGAACCCGACAGTAGAGTAGAACATATCAACTCAATTTGTTCTCGCAGTGCTTGTTTAACCCTGTCTCTTTCTACCAATATAGAGACCCATTCAGTTGTACATTATCCATCGATTATGAAACTGCTTATCCATATCATTATTAAGGTCAAAAAGTAGAGATGGACCATTGTATGCCCTTAACCCTCTAGGAGTTATGTCCAGTTCAATATATTTTTGCAAAATTTGTAAATGAAAAAATACAGCCATTTCTTTCCACATTAATTTTTCAAGCCGATCATACAGTACCTTATTTTCTGAGCTTAAAGATGCAGCAAACCTTCAGCCAACAGTAGCAAATAGGATACAGCATAATTTGTTATGGTCTTCTCATTTGCCCCATAATTTCGGGACCTTTTCTCTATCCCCAGAGACAGTTGCATTGGGATGACTGGAGCGTTCACCAGACTGGAGAAAAAAGCTGTCCAACGATCTCTGAGTGTGATCCATACTAGAATTATGAAAAACCCGAGACAGGTTAAAATTTGGATCACTGGCCAAAAGTTATTAACACAACACACCTGTTACTCCACCAGCTCAGTTGTAAAGCACAATGACCAAAAACCAGTATCCAAAATCAATGTTTATTCTCTAATGTCTCAGCACAAATGCCTTCAAGGAGTAAAATACATCTAAATTACCCTCTCTATATACACACTCTATATACACCCATTAATACTCAATTAATAAATTAAAAAATTACATCAAATAAAAAAAATGCCAATTACATTCTAAGTTCAGTTCTTTTGGGACTAAAGTTATCAAATTTTAAAATGTGAAGGGACTCTTTATGCAATAACTTATTCTTTATATTCATATTTTCACATGTATCATCATCTACGATTTCTAATATAGTACCTTTTAAACCTTCAGATTCACCTTCATGCACTTTATTAAACTGTTCTACTACTGAACTTTCTGGCTGGCTCCACCGACTGAAAATCATAGTTGGCACTGACTGGTTGAGGGACCATTTGTGAGGTAGAAGAACAGATCTGCTCAATTTGTCCTCCAAGACACTAACTAACCAGGATGTGCAATGCCAAAAGAAAAGAAGACACTGCCTACTCCTACACCCTCATGGCTTCTCCAGTATAAGGGATAAGAATGAGTTCTCCCTTGTATTATTGACATACCAGACCACTGTTATGTTGTCTGGATGGATATCAAAACCCTTGAGTAAGGAGTCCTGGAATGTCTGAACACTGGGAGCATTCTCCTCATCTCCAAGATGTTGATGTGAAGCTTGGCTTCTTGTTGTTTACCATATGACTTGGACCATCCTCACAGCAAAATCTTCCATCCACTCACCCCAGAAGGGAGCCATCCTTCATCAGTCTCTGTTGCAGGTGTAAAAGTACAAGGTCGGTAAAGTGACAATAGCAGAGGTCAACACCAGAGAATATGACACCAGGATAATGACAAGAGTCATATGGGAGACTGAAGGACTGATGCATCACTGACCATTGGACAGAGTTTTATAGATAGACAGATCTATATATAGATATCTTCTGCACCCACAAATCATAAGTGACTGCTAGCAAAGTGTGAGGATGGAAAGGTTACACTTTTGACTGGTGCAATGAGTTGCCTTCCCCACAGTATTAAACCTTTCTCTACCAAGACTTCGGAGGAAATGAGCAATAATCAGATAGACATAGCTTGTTATAAAAACAAGCAAATAAATTCATTACATGCTCTACTACCTCCTCAATAGGGTCCATCTTCCCCAGTACTGGAACATCTAGTAGCTCTGTCTCTTCTGGTTCAGGCTTCCCCAGTATTCGAACATCTCGTTGTTCAGACATTATTTCAGATAAACATCGCTGCAACAGAAAATAAATGAGTGAAAGGCACATTTTAGTAGACCATCTAATTCTGAGCACCATAAACCGTGTAGAAAAACAAATGCTTCTAAAAGTAGGAAATCTGAAATCAGTTTATATTCATGGTTCAACAACCTTCAGACATCAGAACTGTCTAAGGGAAATTAAGTATGCAGGTAATAAATTACTTCAGGTGTGCTGAAAGACTAGGTTAGGAGTTTGTTGAGACCACCTGGAGCAGGTGAAGCCTAGATGGCCACCTGAGAGCAGTGAATTCTGAGAGCTGCATAAACTAGTATAATAATAGAGGAAAATGTTGTTATTGTCAAGTTTAAAATGTCAGAAATTTATAGCTAAACTACTAAACTACATAAATATCAATTTTAGTGGAGATATACAAAAATGTTCCTGTCAAGTAACTTGGAGAGATACTGAGTCATTGACTATGAACAACTCAAGGAATTCTGATCCAAATGCTGCTTTGAAAAATGAACTGCAATTGATGACATCTACCTTACAGGAACTATTTTTGAAGATGGATGGCTTTACAAATGACTTAGAAACCTGAAATTATATTCTCAAAAACACAATGATACTCTTAAGGAACTATTACAGCAACACCATACAAAAATAACAAATAGACAGACTTCTCTAAATGACATTGAAGGGAGACTCAAAGAGGAAGAATTCCAAAAAGAATTTCTGCTTAAAGGGAATACATGGCTGCTTAACAAAATAGATGACTTAGAAAACAGGGAAAGAAGAAACAACATAAGGATCTTTGGTCTGCCTGAAAACACTTCAGGTGAAGACATTATTTCATTCTTAATGTGGATTCCTGAATTTTTAGACTTGAAAGAGGAACTTTCATTTGGAATTGAAAGGGCGCATAGAGCACTGAGGAAACCTGCTTCTAACTCAACAAATACTCCACCTAGACCCATAGTTATAAAATTTCTTTCATTTCTGGACAAGGAACTAATATTAAAATCTGCTTGGGAAAAATCACCGTTAAAATATAATCAAAGTCCGATAAGGTTTGACAATGATTATTCTTCCAGAATACTAGAACAAAGGAAAAAAGTCTGACCAATAATAAAACTACTGAAACAAAAACACGTTAAAGCACAGCTGGCCTTTCCAGCCAAGATAAAAATACATTTTGCCAATGAGATGAGAACCTTTAATGACTTAGAAGAAGCTACTATATTCATCAAAAACAATATAGTGCCTATCCCAGAAGAAATGGAATGGCGGGCCCCTACTCTTAAAAGAACAATAGAAACAAATCATTGGACTAATGCTAGAAAGAAGAAACAAAAAACTGATTCCAAGATAGCTGTCCCAAAAAAATAACTCTTATAACTACATCTCTCACTGTATCAGATGATATGGCACATCACTTGTCATCTGTTTTTATTAAAAAAGGAGGGTTTCTTAAAAAACTGAGAAACAGTAATGATTTATTCAGAATGTTCAACGAGTCCAATAATTCTTCACAAAGGTAGGTCAAGACGGGTTACTATTTACGTTTTATATATGCCAAACAAAGCGACATATAATACAACCATAGCAGTTTCTATTCCCTTACATGAACTCAATGAATATTTATCTTGTTCATTTTTCATTGATTTTACTTATAATAATAATTTAAGTAATTAATTAACTAATTCAACAAGGTACCATTCATCAGAGTTCAAACTCAAGTACAACAAATCAACATCATACATAATAGCAGTAATAGAGTGTTTAAAAAAATGCTGTCATGGAGACTAATGCCTTCTTCATTTAAAGTATGATTTATAAATACCATGTATATCCTGGTTAAATAATCATAGCAAGCTCAATCTAGATTGTCGAAGTATAAGTGAAAATCTGATGGACTTAGGTTTATCCATCAGATTAGGAATAATTTTCACTCCATGGCTAGTGTGGATCTTAGTTTTGTTAACATTTATTAATTTAAATTTATTTCACAAAAACATTTTTAGTATGCCTGACCAAAACATTACTTTATTGGTAAACACTCAAAGTATAAAACTGATAATTTCCTTTAAAAGCTCAAGCATATACTTTATAGTTATCAGAGGAAAATGTTTAATAGTCACAATAAAACAAAAAATACCTAGTCTAAATAACTTAAGATGGATTTAACTTTATCTTTAATACCAATGGCTTAAAACAATTCTAGCAAGAGATCAAATCTAGTGAAATATTTAAAGCTGAACAAAGCACAAATTGTCTTCCTTCAAGAAACTCATTTCAAAACAAAAAATAATTACAAATGTAATTCTAAGGAATATATGATGTTGGTGCAATCCACTTATAAGACAAAGACAAAAGGGGTAACCATTTAATGGAAAACAAATGTGATTAACCCAGAAATCATTTTTAAGTATGAACATAAAGAAGGCCTTCTGGCATTAGTAATAGTTAAATATAATAACAGAATATGGACCCTAACCAATCTATACTGGTTCCCAGGCATTGGAAAAGGAAAGTACAGTTGTGTACACTCACCATAAATGTAGATGTTCAAGTGTATTCACTGTTGCAGTAATTATATTTGGGTACTCTGCTGGCAGGTTACCCTCAGTCGGCCTGAATAACAAAGTCTTGGGACCTGCGTCAGTTGCTGTCTCTTCTTCCATGACGTCAGGTCGTCAGGGGTATAAAACATGCAGCCGACGTCATTTTAATCAGTTTTTCTTGCCCCAGATGTCAGGTGCCCCCCAAATCGAGAGCAAAAAATGTATATTTATATCTATGCATGTAATTTAGAACACAAAAAATGTACCTCCAACTAAAAGCAACTACACCAAATAGGCTTTTGAGCTTAGTAAAAGAAAGAGGTATAATAAAGGAGAAATAGGGGGCTGGCGGGTGGGTAACCAGGACTGCAACAGTGAATACACTCGAACATCTACATTTATGGTAAGTGCAAACAACTGTACTATGTTCTGCGTGTTTCATTGCTGCAGTCATTACATTTGGGTAGAATCCCAAAGCTATGGTTGGGAGGATGGAATTATAAAGCATTAGGAGCAGCTATGAGGCCCTGCAGGACAGCAGTGGCAAAGCCTGCTCTGGATTTAGAAAAGAGAGGTAAATGGTAATGTTTGGTGAACGTATGAACTGAGCTCCAAGTAGCAGCTTCTAGAATGTCTCTGGTGGAAACCCCTGTGTGAAAAGCTGCAGAAGTAGATGCAGCCCCGGTGGAATGAGATCTGATCCTCTTGGGGACAGGTTTACCATGGTGCATGTAGCAGAAACAAATACAATGGCTTATCCATTTTGAAATAGTCATCTTTGAAATATCCTCTCTGCCCCTGCAGCAAATATCACCAGTAATTGCTCAGATTTCATAGAGATTTTGTCCTGTTTAAGTAGAACCTTAGTTGTCTATGTACATCCAATGAATGCAGAATATGCTCCCAGTTGTTCTGTGGATTTTGGAAAAAAGTTGGCAGATGAATGGTCTGATTAAGAGCCACACTGGATACCACCTTAGGCATAAATGATGGATTGGTCCTGAGGGCCACCCTGTCTGGATAAAAGATAATGAAAGGCTCCACTGCCATGAGACTGCTAAAATAAAAAGCTGTCTTCCAAGAGAGAAATTTACATCTGCAGTAGCAGCTGGTTCAAAAAGAGGAAGGGTAAGTTTTTCCAACCCAAAACTGAGGTCCCATGCAGGAGTTGGTGCTCTCCTGGGAGGTCTCAAATGTTTGGCCCCTCTGAGGTACTGCTTTAGCAGGGGATGAGAAAAGAGAGAAGGCTCTGTGTTTGTAATGAGCCGAAATGGCAGAGGCATGGATCTTTATGGAAGAAAAAGATAGGCCCTTATAAAGCATCTCAGTTAAATATTGTAGAATCTGAGGAATATTGGGCATTGCTGTGTTTATTCCTTGTGCTTGGTTCCAGGCACAGAATCTTTTCAATTTATCAGCATAAGACTTTCTACTACTAGGCCTTCTAGCCTCCAAAATGACATCCATCACAGGTTCTCTGAGAGATGTGACTGGTGAAATTAGTTGATTAGCCATGCTGCAAGATTCAGTTTGGAGCTGAGTATGCAGAATTTGATATTTCTGCTGAGACAGTAGATAAGGTATCTGAGGCAGGAACCATGGAGGTAGGTTTGACATATTGCATAGGAGGGGGCACCAGTGTTGGCGAGGCCAGTCTGAAGCAATCTGAATCATTTCTGGTTTTTCCTGTCTGACCTTTAGTAAAACCTTGGAGAGCAGAGGCAGAGGTGGAAAGGCAAAGATTGATAGGTTTTTCCAGCTGAAGGATAGACCATCCACTTTCCAAGCATTTTTGTGATGAATTCTTGTGCAGAATTTGTCCAACTGATAGTTTTGGGGAGAAGCAAAAAGATCTATGTCTGGGCTCCCCCATCTTTGTGTCAACATGCTGAAGATTTGTGGATCCATTTTTCATTTGTGTGGGTCCATAAGATTTCTGCTTCGTTCATCTGCCAGAGTATTTTGCTTTCCTGGCAGGAACTGAGCTTTTATATGAATTTGTGTGTTTCACAAAGCCATGGATAGTCTGCAAAGGGGGTAGGAGTGGGTACTCCCTGCTTGCTTATGTAACAAATAACTGTGGTGTTGCCCATCTTTATCAGCAGTTGTCCTGGATGAAGAAAGTCCTTGAAGGCTGTCAGAGCATTCTGTGCAGCTAGCATTTCTTTCTGGTTAATATGTAAGTGCATTTGAATTGGGCTCCATTCACCCTGAATGCATCTCCCTGCCAGATGGGCCCCCCAATCATAATATGATGCGTATGTAGTTAGGGTTTGGGTGGCAGGGGGTGGAATGAATGAAGTCCCTTGTTTTGGTAACAGGTGCCTGCCCACCATAGGTACACCTGTTGCAGGCAAGGAATGATAGGAATCATTGTTTCCAGGCTGTGACAATGTCGACTCCATAAGCTTTTTAGGTACCAGTGACGTTTCCTCATATGCAGTCTTGCACATGGAATTAGTAGAATGCAGGAAGCCATGAACCCCAAGGCCTGCAGAATTTGTCTTGCAGATAGCTGGGTTTTTGTGGCCACTTGTTTGAAGTATGTCGTCAGTTGAATTTGCTTGTCTGGCATGAGGTAAGCAATCTGGGCAGTTGTATTCAAGCTTGCACCCAGGAATGTAATTATTTGAGAGGGTACCAGTTGTGATTTATTTTCGTTGATGGTGTACCCTAGGCATGTTAGAAGCCTTTTTACAAATGCCAAATGTTGTAGAAGAATGTCCTCATTTTCTGCCTGAATTAGACAATCGTCCAGATAAGTATAAATCTGAATGTTTCTTTGTCTGCAGAATGCAATTACTGGTGCCATGCACTTTGTGAAGACCCTGGGCGCAGTAGATAAGCCAAAGGGCAGTGCAGAGAACTGGTAATGCAAATAGCATGCTTTGAAGCAGAGGTATCTTCTGCAAGATTCCCTGATTGGGATATGCAGGTAAGCCTCTTTTAAGTCTAGATTTACCAACCAGGCATCCTTGCCCAGCATAGGCAGCAACTCTTGTAGAGTCAACATCTTGAATTTTGGAATGTCCAGGAAAGTATTTAGAATGGATAAGTCCAGAACTGGACACCATGATTTGTCTTTTCTGGATACCAGGAAAAGTCTTAAATAAAAACCTTGTCCTTTTTCCTTTTCTGGTACTGGATGAATAGCCCCCATATCCATGAGGGACATAACTTGTTTCTGGGCCTCTGCCCACTGATTTGGAAGCAGATCTGGTCATCCATTTGGAATTGGCAACGTGTGGAAATGAAATCTGCATCCCTGGAATACTATATTTAAGACCCATTTGTCCTGGGTAATTAGATGCCAATTTTGTGCATGAAGTACTAGTTTCCCCCCCAAAAGGGGCTGCCAAAAGATAAGTGCTTGGAAATGGCAGAAGAAAGTCATTAAGATTATTTAACGTAGGGAGAGGCCTTGCTACTTCCAGATTGGAAGTGGAGACACCACATTGTTTTGTTTTATAAGTTCCTTGCGACTTAAACCTGGGGCCTATGGAATGTCTGGGTTTGGCCTGAATGGCTCTGTTGGGTACTGGAAAGTACCAATTCTTAGTAGGCCAGTGCCTACTGAACCTGGGTGGCTGCACTTGTAGGAAATCTTTTACAGTTTGCATAGATTTAGTTTTGTCTTCCATCTTTTTCAAAACTTCTTCTGCCTTATTACTGAATAGACTGTCCCGTTGTAAAGGAGCATCCAACAATTTGTTTTAACGTGATCAGGCAGATTTTGCTCCTTGAGCCAAGCATGCCTTCTTATCACAGATCTAGTTACAGCAGGCCTGCAAGAGGCCTCCAAGGAATCAAAACCACATTGCAAAGTATGCTTTCCAACTTGTTCAGCTGAATGTAATAAATCCTGTAACTCTTATTTTCCGCACAGTCAGAAATCAACATAATTTTCGGTTTCAGTAAGCCCATGACATGCTGCTGATATTTAAGCATATGAAATTGACAGTTTAAAGCCCTGATTGCCAGTGGTGCAGATGTGTAAACCTTCTTACCCCATCTATCCAGCGCCCTGGAGTCTCTATCAGAAGGAGTAGGATTTTTAGCAGTAGAAGCCTTAACACCCTTTGGACCCTGAGAAATTGTTTCAGGATCAGCAGTAGAGATTTTAAAAAGAAACTTGTGAGAGTCAGGAACCCTGTAATATCTGTCTGGCTAGTAGCCAGAGTCAGGTAATCAGGAACCATGCTGGATTCTGAGAAAACAACAGCAACAATGTCTAAAACAGGAGGTACAGCCAAATGGCTATGCTAAGGAAGAAGGAAATTCTTAAGCCTCTTTTTGGATTCTGAAAAATCCTGACTCTCCCAATGAAAATGTTCCCTTAAGGTATGCAAAGTTTCTCCAAAAGAAAAATCCTCAGAAGGAGAAACAGAAGGAATGGATTCTTCGGAATCAGAATCCTCATAAGGTGGAAAAGAAAATTCCTAATCAGAAGAGGAATAAGAAGAAATGGACACCTGATCTGAAGATTCATAATCAGTGCCTTGCCTAGGCCTCTTAGCAGGAGGGGGTTGGGAACCCCTGATCAAGGTAATTAAATCCTTAACCATTTTGATCAATTGTTTTTTAGGCATAGGGGCCTGAACACATGGCCCATGTGTCAGTTTTCTGGACATTGAAGTAGGTTTTGGCCTTGTTTTTGATGATGGCGTCGGTTTAATATACAAATCTTTAGGCCTGAAAACACCCTCAGAAGCCGGTGCATGCTCAGCGGCTCTGGACCCATCTAGGGGAGAGACATCCTCGGGTCCAATACTTGAAGTGCCTCGTGGCATACCGGGCTCCGAATTGGTCTCGGTAGAGGCCTGCGAATCAAAAATAGTGGGCATCAGGGGCTGCGAAAGCACCTGAGTACCGGCGAACCGGTGACTGGCTTAGGAGAAGCTTCATCGTCGGTTTTGGACCTCGACGGTCTATCTCTGTCTTTTTCTTTGCATTTTTTTGTGTATTCTGGTAGTCGGATTGCTAACCGACGACATTGCTGGATAGTTAAATCTTGAGCCAAAATAATGAGATGCAAAAATATATCGACGCTTAATAGTGCGTTGATTAAACTTAGCACAAAACCGACAGCAAGGCATGTTGTGGTCAGGGCCTAGGCAAGGAATACAATACAAATGAAAGTCCTTATAAGGTATTTGCTTCCCACAATTAATACAATTATTAACCTTTACTGATATCGGTAAGGATCAAGAAAAAAGTTTCCCCAGTGGGGTACTCAGCTTTAGGTTGAAGACTTGGGTTCTGAAACTCGAAAACGAAAATTTCAGGAGTCAGCTGACCGGCACTTGCAAAATGCTTCTGCTTAAGCACTGCGCGGCAAGAAAGACAGATTAAAATGGCGTCGGCTGCATGTTTTATACTCCTGACGACCTGTCATGGAAGAAGAGACAGCAACCGACGCAGGACCCAAGACTTCATTATTCAGGCCGACTGAGGGCAACCTGCCAGCAGATTACCCAAATGTAATGACTGCAACAGTGAAACACAAAGAACATCTGTTAAAGAACACTTGGATTTCATTTCCAATAATTATAAATGCAACTTAATATTAGGAGGAGATTTTAACTGTATATTTGATATTTCTGAAACTTCAAATAAAAGACTATTGCATAAATCTGCTGTATCAAAAACTTTAAACAACTAGGTAGAATAATTGCATCTTGTAGATACTTTTAAATTTAAAGAAGATAAATCTTTGTTATTTTCCCATCAAGATCACAGATTTGGTGCCCAAACAAGAATAGATAAAATATTTGTTGCCCATGACTTACACTCTAAAATCATTAATTTCGCAATCTCTCCCTGCCCCTTTTCAGACAACAATTCATTGATACTAAAACTTCAAAATGGCTACAAACCATTAATCTTTAACTCCAGAATTCCAGCATATATAACTAAAATTCAAGAGTTCAAACCTTAGTTATTATCTGAATTACAGTTCTTCTTGGATATTAAGTACACCACAGAGATAAATAAAATAATGATATGGGACTCATTAAAAGCTTACATATATGGTAAAACCCTAACTTGGTATAAAAAAAAATCAAAGAATGGTATTCTGAATGATTAGATCTGCAATCTAAACTTTTGTCAGTAAAAGCTGAAAAAAATCTAAATCATAGGAGACAAAAAAAGAAAGAAGAAGCATTAACCAATAAATACAATGAAATTTTAACACATAAAACTAGCTTTAGAAAAACTAAAAATTAATACCTTTGCCACTTCTCCAAAATATCTACATAATTTATCTACAAGAATCAAAATACAATCAAAAACTAATAACATTAAAATTATTTTCTATGAAAAGAAAGGGAAAAATGTCTTGGATATAGGTGACATTCTTGATGCCTACAGAAATCACTATACGGGACATTTCCAAAAAGAAAATATACATACCAATCCATTAAATCTAGATGAAAACTGTTCTAATATAAAAAAATACCAGAAAAATTAAAACTAGATCTGCAAGCACCCATATCCTACAAAGAAATTACAGAAACAATAAAATAGGGTAAAAATAATAAAGCTCAAAGTATAGGTGGCATAATTATAGAAATAAATAACCTTTTTTCCGTCAAAGATACTATATCTGTTAGAAATTCAGTCACAAGCTTTAATACCACCCTCTTGGAGATGTTCCTTAATCACACCAATCTTAAAGGAAAACAAATCCCCAGACCTCTGTACCTCATATATACCTACATCATTATTAAATAATGACTATAAGATATTTATGACAATATTGACTAACAGAATGAAAATACCACTAACCAATACAATAAATAATGATTAAACTGGAATTATATATCATAGACAAACACATGACAATATTAAAACGGTAATTTCTCTCATAGGTTATGTTAATAAAAAAATAAACACTCAATTGATTTTGATATATAGAAAACCTTTGATTCCCTAAATTGGGACTATTTATTCAAAATCCTAATGTTATTTGAATTTCCTGCATCCTTTGTTCATCTCCTACGAACCAATACTACAAGCCACACAAAAATAGTATTTCACATTAGCCCTTCCTTTCCCATTTAAAAATTCGTAGCTTTGTCTGGGGACGGTAAAATAAGTATATAAATGTAGTGCAAATGTGTTTTAAGTTACTCTGATGAAGAATCTGAATGGAGAGAAATGAAAGTGCTTAGCTATTGGTGATTTTGGTGTAATTTCTGGCGAAAATAAACTATTTGTGATTCTCTCCCTCCTAACCGCCTTCTTTTTCATTCTGTTTGTTGGTGTTGGTGCACTGTATTGAGATACCCTTGGGTCACAACTACTGTCTATAAGGACTATAAACATCTCTGTATTTGAGTTAAAAGCCAAAGAAAGCCAAAGTACAGCATATCATTACCAGAGACAGATGTAATTCAGAGTGCATGTTAAGATTTTTTGACCATTAATTATCCACATGATTATTTTTGTTTTTATTTCTGAAGCAAGCTTTTCGCTGTTTGCATCCATCCACCCCATCCATCCACAACCCCTTTTTCCCCATTTTTACACGAGGTTGGAGTGTCACTTCAACAGTGGTAGTCATCTAGAGTCAAGGTTTACACTGCATATTTACTTGAGAAAAGGCTTTAACTTACTTAATTACCTTTACTATTTAACTTTAAATGTTTGTGATTGGTCTATTTATTAGTAAAGGAATATGCATTTTGCGTACATACCAAACTGTTTGTGATTAGCCATGGAATGGTGACTGCTTTGAACTATGTACTAACATTTAAACATCTAAAGGCTGACTAATTTTAAGGGCGAAAAGCAATATCTATTCTTATTTTATTTGTTTTGAGTAACTGGTGGCAATGTAGCTTAAATCCTGGGATTGAGAAAGTTGGTTTTGAAGAATCCCCCCCCCCCACCAAACATTTTGGTCAAGTTTCACATACTGCTGGAAAGGTTACAATGAAAAACACTGGGCTCAAGTATGTGAAATCCTGAGGAAGCTAACTATTATAACCCTGACCCCAATTTGGACAGTATGCTCCATTTATGGGTGTAGCATGACTCTTTTATTATCCAGGGCAGCAGTACACATTTACCAAATACCCTGAATGTCAACTGCTCTTTGTATTTTAATGAATACCACTGGTGGAAAAAAAAAACACTACCAGTCCTGTTGCACATTCAAGTACTGATGACAGTGGTTTGCAAGTTAAAAAGTTTTATCTTTTTTTTCAGTTGCAAGCGTTTTACATCACAACTATACTGACAAAATTTTAGTTGCGAACATGATACATCACTTACAAGCTACCCAATCATTGTCAGTTAAATATTACATGGTTCATTCAAATCCTTCTTCTTTTCAACTCCATTCCTCTCATGTATGTATTGTTCCCACAATTCCCATTTTTCCTATGCAATTTGCTCCTACTCTTTGCCAAAGATCTCAATTCCAGTTGTTTTTTTCTCTGTTACTATAGTCACTACATCTAGTAGAGTTGGTTTAGACTTAGACTTTCATTTTCTAGTAACTGATGTTTTAGCAGACACCATAATTAGACTTAGCAAGGTCTTACTATATCTAGGCAATTCCAACTATGTATCATAGCTCAGAAAAATAATTTCCATAGTTACACCAATTTGCTCAAACAATATCTCTGACAGAGTAGTCTGCAGGGAATCTTACTTCTTTCTTGCCCATCACACCTCCAACATTTGCTGTATACCTGAGGAAAAATTCTCTGCAGTCTACTTGGGGTATAAAAATATCTATGTAAACATTTCCAAACAAAAATACTAAACCGTCTAGTTTTGTTGCATATTTGCGACACAAGCATGCATCCCCCATTGCTTCTTTGTGGATTGCTTATCCAGTCTCTCTTCCTAATCCTTTCTAACCTCCTCCGAGTCCTACAATTATCTTACAATATTTTATATGCTGTACGACTTATTTCTTTTAAAAGCAGCTTGTGTTCCAGGTTCTACTAAAAGCTCTACCACCGCTGGTCTTTCATTAAGGACCTGGCTATTTCTTTCTCTTTCCCTATGATATCAATCCTTGATAGGGAAGACGCTCTCTAACCTGCAGTTTAACTAAATTATTAGCTTCTTTCCATTCTATTACCCTTCCCTCTTTAGTTATTTGCTACAAAGACAATGGTTACTTTGCCACTTCTCTCAAATAAATTCCACCCCCTTGCCTATTGTCTGTATCCCTAACTGCAGTCATCCCTATCAGCAGAATCTCCTTTCGCCATTTCCCTGCTACTTTATGAATATAATATTTTGTATGATTACTGTTATTCTCCTTAAAGATCTGCATCCAAAATCCCAGTCTCCTCCTCTTTTTTGAGCTCCCCCTCCCCATTTCATCTTCCCCTCCCAGATAAAATCCTTTAGCTCTTTATTAATTGCTATCCACAACTTTTCCTCTGGTTGATAAAAATCTGCCCTGACTCATGTATAAGACTAAAGGGACTAAAACATTTTAACTGCCTGTATCTTACTATCCATATCCATATAACAGAGCTTCCAATGTCTCATTTTTTGTATTATCTTTTTAGTGTCTTCCCACATATCCTTAACTGCCACAATGGAAACAGTTTTAATGCTTACTCCTAAATGCTTCATTTTATCATGTCCTAATAAATATGGATATTGCTGAACCCATTCATATGTGGGTATATTATTTGCCACTACTGTCTTTGTTTTAGCTTCATTAATTTTGTAACCGAAAGATTTGTAACCATCTCAAAATGTTCCACAGCACTGTAATGTCCTTTTCTGGTTTTATCAGGTATAAAATAATACCATCTGCAAACAGACTCGTCATTTCTTGACTAACAAAGCAATTATCATACCAATTATATCCTTGAATTTCTAAGTCCCTTATTTTCTTTGCCAGTGGTTCTAAATATAATGAAAACAACAAGGGGGAAAGAGGACACCTCTGTCTGGTTCCTCTCCTCAAGCAGAAATCATCAGAGAGGAACTCAGCCACTTTAATTTTCACCTTTATTACTTTATATATCCTGCTACTCAACCTTATAATTTTATCAGGGAATGCAAATGTTTCCACTGCCCTGCTCATAAAGCACCAGCTTACTGCCTCATCTGCATCAAGACCCATCAACAAAAGTGGTGCTTTCTTAGTTCTCTCAATCAAAAATATACTGTTAATGTTGCCAAATGTTTGTCTCCCCTCCAGAAAACCACACTGATCTACAGCTATCAATTTTAGCAGCTATTTTGCCATTCTTTTAGCCATTATAGACATAAACACTTAATAATCATGACTTGGTATTGAAATGGGCCAGTCTGAAGCTGGAGCTGATAAATCTTTACCCTCTTTAGGGATTACAGCTACTACCATTTTTTTCCAGGATGTTGGTACTTCTCCTCTTAAAACACTGTTAAACAAAACCTTCCAGATCGTTATCAGTTTTTTTCCCTCCTAGTTTCTAAACTTCCACAGGCATGCCATCTATTCTTGGGAATTTCCCTGTAAAGTGGTTGTACATCACCATTTTACCTTCTTTCCTCCTATCATAACTGTTAGTAATTTAGCCTCATCTACAAATAACATTGGCATACTTAATTATTTTATTGACATTTCCATTTGTAGCTTTTCTTGATTTCTGTGCTTTACACAGACTGTCATAGAATTTCTGAAATATTTCTAATATTTCCACAGAATATCTCATCTTTCTTGTTACAGGCTCCGTACGTTTGATGACAGCCCTTTCTACTTTCTGTTGCCTGAGTCGTTGTGCTAAAAGCTATTATGCCCTACAGTTATTATCAAAAAACAGTTGTTTAACAGGAATCTTTCAAAACTCATGCATATTTTCTAGGTAATTTCTTATTTTCTGTTTAGCATTCTGCAGTTGCTCCTCTTCTTTTTCTTTGAGATTCCCTCCTATTTTGCAATACTTTAACATTTGTCAGTCTCTCTAAATAATTCTTGTTACTTCTTAATCACATCTCTTTTTTTTTTTATTCCCACCCTGTTTTAATCTCACTTTAATTTTATCCCACTCTCTAGCTACATTTTCAGAAGAAATTTCTATCCTCTCTGATGGCTCCTGAATAATTTCCACTAGCCATTCTTTAAATTCATCTCTGTTCAAAACATAGGTGGGAAAATGTGTCTCATTTGTATTCCATTATCCTGTGTTTTTATTTTAGCCATTACTGGTGTATGATAAATAGTTAGTGGGTGTGTATCAAGACCTTATATTAAATACACACGTTCCTGTGAAATGTAAATTCTGTCTAGCCTATCTCAGTTTTTGTATTTTGGTGATAATACTTAAATTCACTCCAAACTCCTAGTACTGAATTCACACCTTTCATGCCAAATATTTTCATAAATTTCTTTAAAATCTACCATTCTTTGTTACAGGACTCCTTCTAGCCCCCCCCCCCCCAGACACAACTTCACAGCTGCAAATCAAATTCCAGTCCCCACCTATAAGTAAAATTCTTTGCTGAAAGCTGATTATTTCTCCCAGAATTTTCTTAAGCTCCATTACAGCAGTTTTAGGTGGAATACAAATACATGCCAGTATAATCCTCCTCCTTTGCCAGCAGCCCGGCAGTGGTACAAATCTACCATTATTCTCTGTTTTATTCTCTTCTACCACTATTGGAACTCCTCTTGCAATTAATATAAGTACTCCTTTTTTCCTCCATCCCAGATAGTCCACTGAATAACCATCCTGAAACCTTTCTTCATCAAATTCATATGTTCAGTTCTTTCCAAGTGTGTCTCCTGTAGCACAGCTTTTTGCGCTCTACATTTTTAATATAGTTCACTCTTCATTAAAAAAAACGTCAACATATTAAAAAGTTATTATTCCAGCCTTTTATGTATATGTAACAGCTTTTTTGTTAAATGCCTAGTTCCAGCTTTTGTGTTACATCCATACAATGTTTGCCAGGTTGATCTTTTCTACAGTTGTTTCTTGTCATATCCATTTGAGCCTATGTAACATCTTACTAAACGTTTTGTTTTATCAAAGTCGCTCAAAAAAAAAACTCCAATACCCCTTAAAGCCTACTAACTTCACAAAATGATGTACACCTTTGAATATTGATGTTTCTCTTGATAATAGGAACAAATGTTTTAAACTCACAGCCACACTCACAAACTTCATTTAACCTAAAAGATAGATTATCCATGCTAAGACACATGGTGCAGCATGTGCTTCTATTAAGTGCTGTCTTGTTTTGTCTTATCTTTATAGCTCTCCCACCTGGAAAACACTTGAATGCTTTCAAAGAATATTATCTCCTAGCCATTTCTCTTTTTCTGATTGTCTCCTGGAAACATGAAAACCAGATACAGAATTGCTACTAAGCATACATTTATTTGCTAAAATGTGTCATAATATTCAATATTCTTTTTCATTTACTTGCTTTCTCTAAACCTGTTACTAGATCAGGGTAACAGCCTTAATCCATTCATTTCCCTTTGCAAGAATGAGGACAACCGCACTAATTTTCTACTGTCATGTATTTTAACCAGCCTTTTCTTCTGTTTTTTTTTTAAATACACTGCAATGCCTACATTCTTGAAACTGTAGAAAAAAAGAGAAGGGAGAAAGAAATCAGGAGCACCTGTTTACATTAGTATCCCCACTACACTTAAAAATAACTGAAAAAAACTTTACTTTGCAGCATCCACATAAAAATAGCACCACTAAGAAAAAAGTTTGTTTTACTTTCAGTTAGCTGTCTCCTCTTCCCCTCTCCTAAGTATTTTTCTGAACATTAATGACATGAAGTAGGGATATGCTTTAGAGTCCCCTGCAAGTTTAACAACGTCCATAAAAGTCCAATATTTACAGATATTCTTGTTCTGTCATGTTTCACAAATATAATTATTGATCTGTAATCCCACATTTGTCAATTTCCAAGCTACTGGTTTTATTACTGCTCATCTCCATCTCCCAAATACTCTCTCTGCTTCATTTCCAATGTACTCAGATTCTTCTGGTCAACGCTTGTGTTTTTTTCCTTTTCTCAAGTATTTTCTTTTGAAATACTGGAACAGATTGCACTGGCACTGTACCTCTGTGATCTGTATTACCAGAAGAGCAAGAAGCAGAATTGCCTTGTTTCACAGCTCACTTTTTGTTGGACAAACTTTTGTATTTCCTCCTTAGCATGCACTTCATCGAAAAATGATTTTTCCTTCCAGAGAAGAATATTTTGAAGATAGCTGGATACAGCAGTTTGAATCTCACACAAGCTTCACAACATTCCCTGAATACTGGAAAAATGTACTCTTCTGCCTGTTGTACAACGAGTAACCATTCTCCATAAACACTCTGCTGTCTCCCACTTTTAGTACTTTGTCCTTCTGCCACAGTTTTGTCAGAATCAACTCCTTCTGCTGGTAGCAGTGCATCTTTACTATTAAATGTCTAAATTGCTTCCTCATAGCCAGGTTTAGAGCATCACAAGATATGCCCTTTCAATTAACAACTGCTGTGGAGTACCAGTCCAGTTGATTATTTGTGCTTTCATAAAATTAATATAGTCTGTTCCTTCCAGCTTCTCTGGTACAACAGAAAACCTCAGGTTTTCCCTATGTGCTCTGTCCTCTAATTTTACTATTTTTGAATCATCTTTCCATAAGCAGTCTCATATTCAACCATCCTTTTCTTCATTTTAAGCTCTGATTTTTGTAGTTTTATCACCCCATATGAATATCTGTTTAAAGCTTCTTCTATTTTTCCAGCCTTTTGTTGAGTTTATATAGTCCATCAGGATTTAGTTTATTTTTATCAGGTCTGTGTGCAGCTGTCTTATACTTTCCTCTAGGTTACTGGAAGTCATATCTAGAACTTGCACTGGTTTTTGCTGAACAGCTATAGTACTCTTCTCAATGTTTTTTTCCTCGCCTTTTGTAGGTGTTTTTCTTTCAGGTCCTCTGTATTTCTTTCTTCTGGCATCCAGGCAATGCACTTACTAGCCAATTACTGAAATTTTCCCAGAAATATAAGCCCGCTGGCTTCCTCTGCTAAGTTTCTGTTTTCACACTGTGAGAGCTAGAGGTAAGCTGTTACTCAATGTGCAGCCATCTTGGAAGTCTTGAAAGTGTGGTTATCTTGACATCTGCTGTAATTCCAAACCTTTATGTTCTAAAATAAGAATATTTACCACTGCAACTTACCAGCAAAATGTGGTCTCTTTGAATTCAAATTGTTTTTCTCTTTGAATGCATCCTTGTATCTCAGGATGTCACACACCTGCAAATTAAAAAAGGTGATGTGAACACTTCACAGAAACAAAAAGAAAGTAGACTACCAACAGAGAGTAAAGCAAAAGAATACAGCTGGCAAAGGAAGAGTTGATACCCTTCTGAATTAATTCCATAAAAATCTGGAACTACAGCTAGTATATGCATAAAATAGCATAAATTCACTTAATATAAATCAGCTGATCAATGGGGTGCTCTAATGAGTGAGTAATGCGAGATTTTCTCTTTTGAATGTCTTAAGTTATTTTTTTCTCTCTCATACTCATACTTGGGATTGCATAACAGCCTTGCCACTGCATTCATAACATCACTCATCAGTATTAGACAGCATGCTTGCTCCTGACCTACTCAGTCTGCTTCCCCCCCCCCCCAATTCACTGAGAAAATACAACCTATAAGAGACAAACAACACTGACATACAAGAAAATCTAAATATGTAATTGCCTGATTTACAGGAAGCTCTATTTTACCATCTGGATGGAGAGACCACCAAGGCAAAGGCGAAGGGTAACCAAGACCCAGTGTAAGGCCTATCATTCGATAAACCAATATGGTGAGTACATGACTGTTACATATGGTATCAAGCACTTTCAGTGGGTAATCAATCAAGGTATAGGTCTGCTGAGTGAAAGGCTTTCTTGCAGTCTCAATAATCTCAGGAAACTTTCCCAGCAAATTCAGTGAGAACTGTTTCCACTTGAAGCCATATGCCTGCTGAGCAGAAAATGTTCTAGCAGACAAAATAAATTTGAAGAGCCCAGCCAGCAAATCTAGTGGCATTAGGTGGTTTATATTAGAAGCTATGCCCTGACCTCTAGCCAGCTGTTGTCCAACAATGGCAGACATCCTTGGCTTGGACTGAAGAATATTCTGTATCGTCAGGGACCTAAGAGCCTCTAAATATCCCATTCTCATCCACAAGGAGGTGATCAGAATTAGTTTTTTATATTTCGTCCTTGAAATTTAAAATGAAACTTGGAATCAGCAGGAATGCATACATGTATCTTCAAGCATCATGAAAGAATGATTGCATCTATCATTACCCTCTATACAATCCACTGAATGAAGCAGAACATGAAGAAAAACAGTGTTTCCAAATAGTTAACAGGTTGTTCCTGACAGTGCCCCACTTCTCAAAGATCCTGAACAGACATGGCCTCCAATTCTGAAGCTTTTGGAAGGGTCTGTAGAGGGGAATAAGAGTATCTGCCAGCTGATTCACTTCCCCAGTGATACCAACTGTTCAGAAAATAATGACTTTGTCTATGACCCACTGCTAGATGTGCATCACTTCCATGTAAAGCTTGGGGTATGATTCTCTTGTGCTTCCTTGCTTCCTTAAATAACACAAGACAGACTGATTACTTGAACGGATGAATATAGATCACAGAAGTAACTTCATCTCCAAGACCATCAGAGCCAAAAAAGCCACTTTTAACTCCAACTAGTTGATGTGAAATCCCCATCTCCAAGTTGGACCACACTCCCTGTACTGTGATGGAGCCTTGGTCAGTTTCTCAACCTAAAAGCAAAGTTATCTGTCTTCAGAATGTGTGACATGTTCAGCTGAAGAAAGGAAAACCCACTTACACACCACTTCCGAGCCCACAGACAAGAATCATCATATCACTGAATGCAAGGTGACTCTGAAGCAACTAACATCTCACAGTGCAGTACATTACCTGCATCCTGAGGCATATAAGCAAAAAACTGTGGTAGACATTAAGACCAGAAGAAGAAGAAACAGAAGAGTCAGAAGGAAAGAAGCAGGCTGAATCTGGATATTGTACTGCAATCTCACTCATCTCCAATAAGTTTGTATCCCAAAAAGACTTGAAACTATCTCAGAAAGTTCCACAACACTGAAATGTTCTTTTGTGGTTTTATCAGGTACAAAATATCATCTGCAAATAAAGCTAACTTTTCTTGATTACCACACCAATTATATCCTTGAATTAATGAGTGCCTTATTTTCTTTGTCAAAGGTTCTAAATATAAAGCAAATAGCAAAGGGGAAAGAGGACACCCTTAACTTATCAAAGAGGACCCCCCCCCAACTTAAATTTTCAACTATGAATGTTCATATATCCTCCTAATTAATCTTATATTCTCAGGGAATACAAATGGTTCCATTGCTCTACTCATAAAATCTCAGCTTACTCTGTAGAATGCTTTCTCGGCATCAAGACCCATATGTCTGGATCATCATTGTTCTATTAATGCTATAAAATGTTTGTCTCATCTCCACAAAACCATACTGGTCCACATCCATCAATGTTGGCATCACCTTTGCCATTCATTTAGCCATTATAGACATAAATACTTTAGAATCATGGTTTAGAATCAAAATGGGTCTGTACGAAGTTGGATCTGACTGGTCTTTATCATCTTAAGGTATTGCAGCCACCACTGCTTTCTTTCAGGATTTTGGTGCTTCTCTTCCTTTTAAACGACTGTTAATCAAAACTGTACAGATTTTGATCATTTTCCTCCCTCCTAGCTTCTAACCTTCCACAGGAATCCCATCTGTTCCTGGGGACTTTCCTGTAGATTGTTTATGCATCACTGTTAAAACCCTACCACTGGGTGGATCTGTCTGTGCAACCAATTAAATGTCCGCAAGGGGGTAGGAGAGTTAAAACTGAGAGGCAGCGCAAGACTTGAGAAAAGTGTTCAGACTTTTTTTAGCTAAAAAGTACCATGAATAGTTTGAAACTCACTATTACCTGGTCTTTCATGTGAGGCAGTTAAGAAACAGGCGTAACCTTATTGAAATGGCTGTAGATATACAGCGGTTAAGTAATTCAGTATGCTGCAGAAAGGAGATTAGGATGCGACAATCTGTTAAATTGTAGAATTGTTGAGACGTTTGCTACTATTCTTCAATAATAAAGTCCATTAAGATGGAAATTACTAACTTAGGAAGCAGGGGAGCGCATCTTTACAACAGAGTTGTGTCAGTATAAAAAGACCTCCTGTACTTTGGCTTTATAGCCCCTCTGTTGTTTAGAAATGGACTAAAAGAGTGTGTGTAGTGATTAGACTTGCCTTCATTACATTTGAGGCTGTTATTCAGTTTGTGAGGCAGTGTATTTTCATTGTGCACAGTTATTTTAGAGAGTAATGGTTTGTACATATGAAGCGCAATGGATGTCTTCAAACGCCCAAGTAAGACATGCGTTTAAATGCCTTTTAATACATTACCTTCCATATATTTGTGCTGCACCTCTACTTCTGCAAGTAGTACATGGATCGCGGAAAAATAAGCATGGCTGTGTTACTGGCGGTGGCTGGCAATAATCTGGAAATAGGATAACAATTCCAAAATCTCTGGCTAGATCCTGGTTACCAATTCAACCTTTCTAATTTAAGCATTCTATTCCACCTATGTAGTCCTTAACTTAAGCCTACTATAACCTAAGTACCTTTGGGTTATTTTTTTTAAATATGTGACACAGCAGTGTCACTCTCCATAAGATTGTAAAAGTAAGCTACTTTACAATTACAGAGGTTACAAAATTCTGATCTGTTTAATTTACCTTACGCTCTCCTGTGTCCCTATTTCAATGATTATGTATAAATATGTAAATGACTCTCTTCCAGTTTTGGAGTTTGCAGCTGTACTTAAAGCTGTGTAGTTTTGATTCACGTACAACCAAGTTATTTGGAGTTTTGTGTCACATTTTAACTCTGAACCTTAACCCTATTTTTTGTGTTGAGAAGTAAAGCCATATTTTATGCCCAAGTTGCAAAAAGCTGACCAGAACGAAGTGGTAGGGGTTTAGTGGAAAAGTACCTCTGTTTTATTTTATCTCTTCCTATTATGTTAGTAACTGAGTCTAATCTACCTTTAACACTGGAATATTTAATTCTTCCATTAACATTTCCATTTGTACTTTTTCTTGATTTTCAGATTTCACTGCTTGATACAGATTTTCATAAAATTTCCAAAATATTTCGAATACCTCTACATGATCTCTGGCTATTTTCCTTGGTATAGGCTCCCTAAGCTTGACAACAACCCTTTCTACTTTCTGTTGCCTGAGCCATTGTGCTAAAAGCTTTTGTTCATAAGTGTGTAACACACTGAAGACAATAAGGGCCTTTTTAAGCCTAGCCACACATCCCAAAACTCTGGCATGTTCTGGTAACCTAGATCATACCTCACAACCTAGAAACATGAAAAATCTGAACAATGGCCCATGAAAAACAAGTACAGATCTGTATGCTGATTAACATAACTTTTGCATACATAACCCCACCCATTCCCATGGAACTGTGGAATACCAACTTTCAAACACAAACTGAAGAACAGACCACCAAAATATGGCCCAGCCCAGACCCTGTAGTAAACATTAACCATTTTTTTTAAATGTGTAGCAATGACATTCACTGGGAAGGGAAGACGATGATGAACCTTAGAATTTTGTTTTTGGTGACTTGCAGTACGTGAGTTTTGTGGTAAAAGTAGGGCATTTATTGTAGGCAATATCCTAATCTTAGCAAAAGAATATTTTAGTTTGCTAGAACCTCCAAAAGTCATTCTGAGTTGTCTAAGATTGTCACCCTTCACCCTTCACAAAATTATGGTCAAATGGGGCCGCCATACAAAGCCCTCCCCCCTGCAGCCATTCCAATATCCCATCACTTGGCTATTTTGCCCTATTTACCATACACACTGTAATTTACATACTGATTTACTTTTATGATGATTATTTGGATTTCATTTAAAACTTTTATTTTACATTTTATAGCACAAACACTGAAAGACATCTGCTAAATAAAGCAATAAAGTCTCACAATGAAAACAGACTTAGCTTTAAAATTTCTCTGCCCTGCCCTTGAAACTCACATTCATTGAAACAGCATTGAAACCCACATTCAAAGAAAATGCATCTGGCCAGTGGACATTCTCAGGACTGCAGCATCCACCCCCTTTAAAAGTAAGCAATCCATCTACATACTATGGGAGTAGAACCCACAGCCTTCTGCATCAAGAGCAAGTATTCTACTTGTTGTGCTACTAACACCACAAACAGACTTGCCATAAGCAGCAATAAACTTCTCTCCCTACCCAGCAGTACTATGCTGCACAAATCTGGAAAAGCTAAACTTTATTGGGGGGGAGGGGGGAACAAAGGGCCAAAACCAGAGACACATTTAAAATACTGCTTGTATAATCTTAGAAAAGTTGTTAGAATAAAATGTTTTCTGTTACCATGTGTTCCCTCAAAGATAGGAAGAATGAAACATAAATGGCTATCATTGTTTAGTGAATTCAGTTCAAATTTTAAGAGGAACAGACCAAAAGTATAAGGCAAGCATTCCAGACATTCTGTAAAAATACTTTGAAAACTAAAAACTTAAAACAAACAAAACAAAACAAAAAGAATTCCACTGGCATACACGAACTTCATGCTAAAAACGCTGATTTATTAAATATAAAAGGACAAAACACGGCAAATCACTATGGCTGAGCACTTTCACCTTAAAAGGCATCATCCGAGTCATATTTTTTCATTCAAAACACACTCTAAACACTGACTTAATTTCCTCTTTTCCAGTACTTTAAAAATTTTAACCCTTACCATACCTATAAATTTTCAGTTCAGTAAATGATGTCACTTATTCAAAAAAATGAAAATGAAAAATGAATAAAATGTAAAAATAAACCTGAATATCTAAAATAACTGTAACATACTTGAAATATCTAATATTTGTACTGTTAGTTCAATCATGCAAAACTAATAAAATTCCAATAAACAATATTTCCAAAAATAGTAATTCCATAGCACGCAGATACATGTCCATACCCTAGCACATCATCATCATCATTCTCTTTCGGCTTTTCCCGTTAGGGGTCGCCACAGCGGATCATCTCTTTCCATTTCTTCCTATCCTCTGCATCTTGCTCTGTCACACCAACCGCCTGCATGTCCTCTCTCACCACGTCCATAAACCTTATCTTAGGCCTTCCTCTATTCCTCTTACCTGGCAGCTCCATCCTTAGCATCTTTTTCCCAATATACCCATCATCCCTCCTCAGCACATGTCCAAACCAACGCAATCTCGTCTCTCTTGCTTTGTCTCCAAACTGTCCAACATGAGCTGACCCTCTAATATACCGATTCCTAATCCTATCCATCCTAGTCACACCGATTGCAAATCTTAACATCTTTAACTCTGCCACAAGCACCCTAGCACAATTTTCTCTTTTGCTTTAACACACTGGCTATAGAAATGTATTCATTAATTCCAGGTTCAACCTTAGCAATCAGTCTAAGTTGCCATTTAGTTTCCTTAATTTCTATCTCTAAATTGGGGTCACCTCCTCTATCTTCTCTGTAGGACCTATAAATTGCAAAAAAAAATTGTTTTGTAATTTTAACATACAGATGAGTGTAGGAAAAGTGAACTGGATGTTTTCTTGTTTTGAATGTCCCTGGTGTGTTCAGCAATCCTGTCTCTCAACCACCTAGTAGTTTTTCTCACATAACATGCCTGATAGGAAATACACATAGCCACATAGATCATCTTGTGTTACAATTACACCTTCTGGGACACTAAGTTCCTGTGGAAGCTCGCAATCTCAACATATGGCCCATCGTTGATGTACCTACACCAGTTACAGGCACCACATTTTACTCATTCTTGAATTATAATTTCCCTTTTTATTTCTATCATCCAGTTCCAGCCGTTCCTTAATATTCCTACCTTTGCTGTATACCACTATGGCCCTTTGCCCCAGCTTACCCCTAAGCTGAGCATCAAAGACATTCTCCCAAATAACACTGAACTTAGGGATCAATTAGAGCATTAATTGGTTACAGGGTATAACAAATACCTCACCTTCTGAAGTGATTCTCCCACAGTTGTTCACTAAATTCTTCCCTGCTCTTAATATGGGTACAAACTTTGAAGTCCACCTTTATTCACCTCATTCTTTAACTTGTACAACATTTTGGTAGGGCATCCCCTAGTTTTAAACATATCAATAAGGATATTCATCTCTTGTTGGAACATCAAATCATCACTAATTAACCTTGAGATCCGAACCATCTGGCTCTTAACCACACTTCTTTTTTGGTGGGCCGTATGACAACTATCAAACTGAAGAAAAGTTTTACAATAAGTGTCCTTCCTATAGATTGTTGATCTCAAAGTTCCCTGACTGTTATCCAATTCTATGCCTAGATAGTGAATCTTAGAAAATGCAGTTGGTGTGTAAATTTTAAGTACAGTGAAGTCAAATTCAAATAATTCACAAATTCCTTTGCTTCATCAATTGTTTCTCCCCACAAAATCAGAATATCATCCAAGAATCTCAAAAAAAATTAACTTGAATCAAAATGGCGAGGTGAAAACAAATTGTTTTTCCCACTCTGTCAACACTAAATTCATAAAACAGAGCAGATATGGCCCCCACAGACATTTTTCATTTTCATTTTTTTTTTTATTTAAGTGAAATCATTAACAGAACTGAAAATGTATAGGTATGGTAATTTTTGAAAGTACTGAAAAAGAGGAAATGAAGTCAGTATTTAGGGTGCATTTTGAATGAAAACATGACTTTGATGATGCCTTTTGAGGTGAAAGCACTCAGTCATAGTGTTTTGCCGTGTTTTGTGCTTTTATATTGAATAGATCAGCATTTTTAGCATGAATCCCGTATATGCCAGTGGAATTCTTTTTGTTTGTTTTAAGACATTCTGTAAAACTTTGGACAGTTGAGAACTACGGTTAACTTTTTGAAAAACAAGTGGTAGTGGTGGAGGTATGGGTAGAGAAATTAGGCTTTTGCTCCTTGTACCCAAGGTACAGGGTTTGAGTCTGAGTGACTAACCAGCAGTTATACCTAACTAGGGCATTTTCACACACACACATACACACCTAAATGCAATGCAGCACTAAATTCAGCTCAAAATCAATTCAAATGCACTGCTTCAGCTCACTAATCATCAGTCACTATAAATCAATTGAAATGCAATGCAACACGTCAGCCACTAAAAACTTGGTCAAACTGTAACAGAACTTGCAAAACTAACTGCAAGAAAAACACGGCAGTCTAAAACAGACGTGAAGTGTCTGCAACTGTACAGACCTGAAGGAACTGCAACGTTCAACTTTTTGACCGCTCTTGTTTGGCATCCACTTCTCTGAAGTACAGGCCAACACTAAGGGACTCTGGCTAACAAAGTTTGCAGATGACTGCAAACTGGGAGCAATTATTGAATCCCCAAATGATGTGGATACTCTAGAAAATGGCCTTACAGAAACAGATGTTTGTTGCCAGAGCCATGGGTGAAGCTCAATGCAAAGAAATGTACAGTTATCCCCTTTGGGAAAAAACATGTACCCATGAATTACCACATAGATGGCAGTACACTAAACACTGAAAGTGTGATAAGAGTCTTAGGGACACAGGTGGACAGTGGTCTCACCTTCGATAACCACATCACCACAACAGTCAGGAAATCCTTCTATGTGGCACACCTCATCACTAAGGGTTTTTCATCCAGAAAAAAAAGGGGGTCATTGCCCAACTGTACTCATCCTCTCATTAGACCCATTATAGAATACAACGCCCCGTTTGTTATGTACCTCTCAAGACATCTGCAACAACTGGAAAGGCCACAGAAATACCTCACTAAAAGAATCAAAGGCCTACGCTGACCACCTTAAAAACTACTCTATCAGATATTGTCTACTCAGAGGCGATCTCTGCTTAACATACAAGGCCATGTCAAACCCAGAGCTGTTGGACATGCTACACTTAAAGAAATCCCAATCCCTCAGAGTCACATGCTCCAGGGATCTAAACCTTGTCATCACAATAAACAAAACATGCTGGAGGGATAGGTTCCTAACCCAGAGACTCCCCAGACTCTGGAACAGACTGCCCACACATGTCAAGCACAGCGCTTCTTAGGCCCTCTTCAAAAGGAAGGTGTCCAGGGAAGAAATAGCCAGGGAATTGTTATGGCTATGCTTGTATAGGTCCTAGCGCAGATAGCCTGGTACCAACCTATGAACTTGCAGCTTAGCAAACTGTAACTAACTCAGAAGTCTACTATTAACTAATAAAAGAGTACAAATTCAGCCCGAAACATATGAAAACCAAAACTAACTACAAGAAAAACCCAGCAGTCTAAAACAGACCTCAGACCTGAAGTGTCTCGGCAACTCCACAGACCTAAAGGAACTGCAGCAGTGTTCAGCCTGGCATAATTCTTAATTTATTTTACTAATGCACAGACCGTATAAACATAAGAAAAATTAGTAAGGCACAGACCTGAGAAGTGTCGGCAACAACTAGTAATGCACAAACTTGACAAAAGTCAGCAACTGTAGCAACGTTCAGCCCAGCAGAATGAAAAGTAAAAAAAAAAAAAAAACTAACTTTTATCAATGCAAACAGCCTGGCAGTGTTTTTCCTTTACCTGGCAGTAAAGTTAAAATTCACATCCTGCGCAAGATGATGTCAGGAACACATTCATACTAAAACAAACTTCCATATTAAAAAAAAAAAAAAAAAATGGGAAATTAAAGGAGCCACTCTGGAATTCGTGGCACCCCAATATTTTGCCCTCAACGTCGACATTTACAGAGAAATTCGGTATGGTTGAGAGGTATGTCCTAGGTAAGTGTAAGCAGGAGTATTTACAAGTACCTGGGAGAGGAACTGTTTATAGGCAGCCTGTGTCCATTAGCGACATACCAGGGATGAATTTCTTCTTCCCCACCCAATACTCCAAGTTACACTTGAATTGGGTTAGGGAGGTACTCCGCTTTACATTAATGGGGGGGAGGCTGTTCGAGAGAAGGGGTAGTCTCTGGTTACATACCTATCTCTCCAGCAGGTCCTGTTTATATCACAGGCAAGGTTTAAGTCTTTAGAATGGATAATTCTGGTGCTTTGTTTTGAAGGTATGCAGGAGGTCCACCAGGGTGGGGTCTGTCAATGCCTTGTATGCCAGGCAAAGGTCTCCCCTCAACAGTCTATAGGAGAAAGAATACAGGGATAGGGCCTTGAGGCAATCTGCACACAATAAGTTACTTATGCCCTGTATTCTTTTAGTGAGAAACCTCTGTGAACATTCCAATTGCTGGATGTGCTTGGTTACGTAAATACTAAAGAGGGCATTGTACTCAATGATAGGTCTGATGAATTCTGAATTCAGTGAAACAATAACCTTCTTAGACCTAGATGCCATAACTTTGTTTATAAGTAGCACAACATAGAATGGTTTCCCCACATCTTTAGACTTGTGTGTGTCCCCAAGTCCCCAACTACTGGGTCAGCTCTAAGGGGTGCGGTGTCTATATGACTTACCAGAGATGGATGACTTCTCAAAGGATACTATTCTGCATTTCTTGGCATTTAGTTTTAGCCCATAACTATTTGTCTGCATCAGCCTTTCCTGTAGAACACTTGTGCCAGCTGGGGGATTCTATCTCCTAATTTGCAATCTGTACATTTAGACAGCCAGACACCGCTGCTTTTTGCCTCGACTTCAGAGAAGTAAATGCCAAAAAGAAGCGGTCTACTGACAGATCTCTGAGGGGACTCTGTATTTGACTGGCGTCTTTGTAGAGGTGGACTCCCCATTTATTAACTCCTGGGTCCTGTCTGTAACCCAGCTAGCTATCCACCAGGTGACATAAGGGTTTATACCTGCCTTCTTGTGTTTGTTAACAATGCCTAAGTGGGGTATTTTGTCAAATGCTTTGGCCAGGTAAAGGTGGGCATAGCGTTGCTATGATGACCTTCTTAAAGATGTCCACCAAACTGAGTATGCATAACCTGCCCTTGATGAAACCAGCTGAGTTGGGTCCAATGTCTGGAGGTTTCCTGTGTTATTATTGATCATTTCCATGATAAATTTTTCCATGGCTTTGTATATGAGACTAGCGAGACTAATAGGTTTATAGTTTCCAGGGTGTGTAGATGGCATACCACTGTGCAAAGTAATGACTGTTGCTGTTCTCCACTCATGAAGCCTGTTTGCAGGCTACCATCGATTAGCAATTCCAGAGGGGCTGACAGGTCATGATTCAAGCTATTAAGAAGACATCCTGAGATTCTCTCTGAGCCCACTGATGCAATATTCTTGGCCTTACAGAATTACGAACCTGTTAGAGTAGGGGGAGTTATATTTGATGGCATTTCCTGAGGGGAGGTTGAGGGGAAGAGAGGGGTAAGGTTGGAGCTAAATGTTTTTGGTCATTAAGTTTGCTATATCTTTTGGCTCAGTATAAGTGGCTCCATTAACAATGAGCTCTGCACACAATTGTGTACTGTCTTTGAGGCTGTGGACATAGCTAAAGAATGCCCTCTGGCTGTTCTTGGCCTGGAAGGCCAAATTTACCTCAAATTTGGCTTTGGCAGACTTTAGCTGTCCTTGAGTTCTTTGTTTAGTTTGATGAGTTTTTTTTATCCTGCTGGGTGCAACACCTCCTAATTTTTGCAATGAATTTCTTCCTTCTGTTATACAGCCTGTTAATATTGTGATTACACCAGGGTGGCTTCCTTTCTGAGTTAGTTCTGTTGTTCTTCCTGGTGGGTGCAGCTGCTTCTATGCAACTATTAATATAGGAATTCTGTGAACAGCTTCACATAGGCATCAATGTTCTCAGGGTTTACAGGGTCTAGAAATTTTGCCAGGTTATCACTTTATAGTAGGAAGATAACCTATGAGTAGTTCCTGAATATTCCAGGGTTAGTTAGGGTTACAGGATTTATTTTTATTTCAAAGGAGACCAATTTGTGGACTGATCTTACTAGAGAAGACAATACACTGGGGGTGTGTAACACTCTTCCAAATAAGTGAGGATCAGATACAGTATGTTTGTACACTTGGCAAGGGTACCAACAATTTGTTCCAGGGAGTTTTGTATTTACAAAATCCAGGAATCTCCGTGCCTGCATGGTTAATGTCATATATGAGTCCCAGTTAATAGTGGGATAATTAAAGTTGCCCATGAATATGGTATTGGGTTGTATGATGAGTGTTTCAAATTAGTTTAAATGCATGTTATGGGTTTCCTGGGACATAGAGGGGGACCTACAGCTTACAACAAACTGCTATGTTATTTTACCTATAGTGATTTGAACACAGAAAAGCTCCCGTGCACTGCCCTGCTTGTGTACTGGAGCTACTATCAAAAAACAGTTGCCTAACATCAATCTTTCTAAACTCATGGATATTACTAAGGTTGTCCTTTATTTTCTGTTTAGTATATTTCATTTACCTCTTCTTCTGTGAGACTCCTCTTATTCTGCAATACTGTAACCTTTGTCAGTGCCTCAAAATAATTCTTGTTACTTCTTAACCATATCTATTTTCTTTTATTTCTATAGTTATTAAACTCCACTTTCATTTTATCCCACTCCCTAGCTACATTTTCTGAATAAATTTCTGTCTGCCGATATAGCTCCCAAATAATCTTCATTACTCCTTCCTTAAATTCCTCACTGTTTAACAGATAAGTGAGGTAAATGCCAGTGTCTCATTTTTATTTCACTACCTTGTAACTTTATTTTAATTACTGTTGGTGTGTGAACTGTTACTGGACACAATTAAATGCACATATTCCTGTGAAATATAATTTCTGTCTAGTCTAGCCCAGATATTGTACCTTGGGGAATAATATGTAAATTTTCTCCTCACTTCTACTACTGAATTCATATCTTCCATACCAAATATTTTCATAAATCCCTTCATAAATCTACTCTCTTTTGTTATAATTTCCCTTCTAGGCACCTAAATACATCCTCACTGTTGCAAGTCAAATTCGACTCCCGGTCTATAAGCAATATTGTCCGCAGAAAGTTGATTTCTTCCAAAATTTTCTTAAGCTTCAATGTAGCAGTTGTAGATGGAATACAAGTACATGCCAATGTAATCCCCCCCCCTTGCCAGTAGCCCATTACTACTACAAATCTACCATTATTATCTTTTTTCCCGCTTCAATCACTATTGGAGCTCCTCTAGCAATTAAAGTAATCCCCTTTTCCTTTGTCCCATATATTCCACTGAATAGCCAACCTGAAATATTTTTCTTTATCAAACTCACATGCTCAGTTCTTTCAAAATGTGTTTCCTGTAGCATAGCTATTTGCAAACTGCATTTTTAGTATAAGTCAATAGTCTTTCTTTTTGTATATACCTGTGAGACAATTCACATTCAAAGATAACAAGGAAACTGTTGCCATTATGATAAGAAGTTATTATTCCCACTTGTTATGTATAACAGATTTTATTAAATGTCTACTTTCAGCTTTTGTCTTAAAAGCATAAAGTAATGTTTGACAGGTAGATCTTTAATTCTTGTCATATCCATTTGAAAATATGTCACATCTTACAAGACTTTTTGCTTTAATGAAAACTCTCAAACAAAAAAACCCTTCAAAACACCCACATAAACTATTAATGCAAAGACACAAAACTATGTACATCTTCAAATAATGAAATATAACCCTCATAACAGGAAAAACTGTCCCAGACTGGAAGTTACAGTCAGAGGCTTGAACTGACTTATAATGAAGGCTGTCCATGCTAAGAGGCATAGTACAGCCTGTGCTTCTAGTTTCACTAAGTGCTGTCCGTCTTTTCTCTCCCACATGTAGAAACAACTTGAATACTTTCAGAATACATAGTCTTTTATCCACTGAAAGAAAAAAAGTATTATGTTTTTACTGCTCTTATCAGCTTGTCTCCATAGAAGCATGACCACCAGATACACAGTTGCTTTCAGCTACAAGCTTCTCATATTGCACGGTGGGCTACAAGCTTCCCATATTGCATGGTGGATATTAAGAAGTTATGTACCTACCATAATGTTCCATGTTAGTTGTTTTCTCTCACCTTCTTTCTTGCTGGATGGGTTCGGCTCTGACTCGGCACTTGCTAAGCTCGAGAACTAATTTTACCAGCTCGAGGCAACCCTATATCCCATGATGCAAGGCGTAGACTACCCAGATCTCGTTTGGTAGCTAAAGAAATTAGGTAATATAAATTCTTCCAACTGGAGAGGAGGAAGAAGGTAACTATCCTAGAAGAATACTACAACAATGTATTCCTGAAAAGGATCAACTTAATCTAGTGACACTAGAAACTGGTAGTTAGAAAAGGAGTAAACCTCTTAAAGAAGAGGATAAACTTCTCGGTCTGACCAGGCTGGAAGATGGAGGGCGGGACGCAAGAAAGAAGGCGAGAGAAGACAACTAACATGGAACGTTATAGTAGTTACATAACTTCTTAATGTTAAGTTGTCAATCTCGCCTTCATTCTTGCTGGATGGGAACGCGTCCCTAGCACCTCTTTCCTGGGTGGCTCAATGGAACAGACTCTTGAGAACAGTGGAACCAAAATTTGCCCTGTCTCTGGAGGTCAAATCCAATTTGTAATGTGAAACAAAGGTATGAGGAGAGGCCCAAGTGGCTGCTGCACAAATAGTGTCTATTGGAAGTCTAGCCTGAAAAGCTGTAGATGTAGCTAGAGCTCTGGTAGAATATGCTTTTGGCCTAGAATTCAACTCTTTGCCTCTGAGCTGATAAACGTAAGTAATCACGGAAGACAGCCATCTAGATAAAGTCACCTTGGAGACTGGAAGGCCTTTCCTATTCTCTGCATAGGATAGAAACAGTTGATCAGATTTCCTAAAAAGTTTGGTTTTGTCCAGATAATATCTGAGTTGGTGGTGAACATCAAGACAATGAAGTTTTTGTTCCGCTCTATCAGAATAATTTGGGAAAAAAACTGGAAGATCAATGGATTGATTCAAGTTCATCTGGGATGCCACTTCGGGTAAGAAAGACGGATTAGTCCTCAGAGATACCCTGTCCTTGTGGAAGACCAAGTAGGGAGGATGAATGCAGACAGCATGAAGCTCAGATACTCTCCTGGCAGAAGTAATGGTGACTAGAAAGAGTGTCTTCCAAGAAAGAAATTTCAATGAACAGGTAGCTGCAGGTTCGAAAGGGGGGAGAATCAAGGATGTCAAGATTAAATTTAGATCCCACTGTGGTGGGGGGTCTCTAATCGGAGGTTTAAGTAAATATATACCTCTAAGAAATGCCTTGCAAAGCTTATGTGACATAATGTTTTGGTCCAGAAAACCTATATGAAAATTTGAAATTGCTGCCAGTTGAACTTTTACTGTGGAGGAAGATGATCCCGAATGAAAAATTTCAGCTAGGAATTCCAAGACCGAATGAATCGGAGCAGTATATGGATCTATATCCCTAGCTTTAGCCCAGAAGGTGAAACGTTGCCATTTACTCGAGTAAATTCTTCTTGTGGAAGACTTAAGGGAAGCTACTATGATATCCCATATGGGATTAGAAATCACAGGAAGCCTGGCTAGGGATGGAAGTGGAGCAACCAAGCAGTGAGGTTGAAAGAAGGAATGGATTGGTGCAGCTGCCCCGACTGGTGGGTCAGAAGATCTGGAACTGGGTCCAGATGCCATGGCTGTACCAGGAGATAACGATGTAGGAACGGAAACCATATCCATCGAAGCCAAAAAGGGGCAATGAGAATCAACTTGGCTCTCAAGGCGGTTGCTTTCTGAATTACTTGAGGTATCAGCGGAAAGGGGGGAAAGGCATAAAAAAGTCCCTGGGGCCAATCTTGGGTTAGAGCGTCTCTGGGGGGATGGCCTGGAAGGGGAAAGAGAGAGAAGAAGTCTGGGCATTTGCTGTTTTGGGGTGTAGCAAAAAGGTCGCAGCAAGAAAGGCCCCACTTCTGAAAAATCTCTTCTGTCACCGACTGTTTGAGAGACCACTCGTGAGGCATGAGAATAGCTCTGCTCAACCTGTCCGCTATGATGTTGGTTTTCCCAGGGATGTGCGTTGCTATCAGAAACCGCTGAGAAGAGATTGCCTATTGCCAAAGTCTGAGAGCCTCTCAACACAGTGGATAGGACTTAGTTCTGCCCTGTTTGTTGATGTACCACATATTGTCCATTTGAACTGCAATAGTTCCCAGGGGAAGAGAGTCGTTGAGGGCTTGCAACGTTAAAAGCACTGCTCTCATCTCTAGAACACTGACATGTTGTCCGGACATATTGTCCGTTTGAACTGCAATAGTTCCCAGGGGAAGAGAGTCATTGAGGGCTTGCAACGTTAAAAGCACTGCTCTCATCTCTAGAACATTGACGTGCAGGTGGTATTTGAAGGGTTGCCAAGTGCCATGGACCATCCTGCCCTGATAATGCCCCCCCCACCCGATCAGGGAGGCGTCCGATGTAACTGTGGCTACTGGGGCAGGAGGAACAAAGGGCCTGCCCTGATGGACTTGAGGGGAGGAAATCCACCAGGTCAGGTGCTTTTTGCAAGTTGGAGTTACAATGATCCTGTGACACATGGGAAGTCATAGAAAGGACCATTGGGCAAACAGCATCCATTGTAGAAGACGCATGTGAAAGCGGGTAAAGGGAAGGAGTATTATGGCAGCCGCCATAAGACCCAATACCTTGAGGGCAAATCTGGTTTGAATTCTGTGGCTGAGAAGAATCACCTGGACGTGACTTTGAATGTCCAGAATCCTTTGGTCTGTTAACTTTGCTGAAAGTTGTACGGTGTCCAATTTTGCACCTATAAAGGTAATAGATTGACAAGGCAACAAGGCAGACTTTTCAAAGTTTATAGAAATTCCTAGCCCTCTGCAAATGCGAATGGTGTAATCTCTGGCTTGGAAAAGTTGATGCCTGATGGTGGCAGTGAGGAGCCAGTCGTCTAGATATGGAAACACCTGGAATTCTTGACGTCTCAGGTGAGCCGTAACCGCTGCCATACATTTGGTGAACACTCTGGGGGCTGTAGTGAGACCGAAGGGCAGGGCCCTGAATTGGAAGTGACTGGTCCCCAGCCGAAAGCGGAGAAACCTTCTGGAGCACCTGTGAATTTTTATGTGATAGTGCGCATCATGAAGATCTACCGAGCACATCCAATTGTCCTTGCCCAGAAAGGGTAAAATGGACTGAAGCGTGACCATCTGGAATCTTGTCTTTTTTTACAAACTTGTTTAGTTTGCTGAGATCTAATATTGGTCTCCAGTCCCCTGTCTTTTTTGGTACCAAAAAGAACCTTGAGAAGATTCCGGATCCTATTTGGTCCGCTGGAACTGGCTGGATGGCTCTTTTTGCCAGAAGTTTTGATATTTCTGGTACTGTGTGTTCCCTTAGACCAGGTGGAACGTCTGGAAGGGTTCCTTTTTGCTGAATTTGGGTTTTGATAAAGGGAATTTTGTAGCCCTCAGATATAATCGACTGTATCCATTTGTCTTGAAAAAGGGAAAGCCAGGCTACTGGGTACAGCGATAATCTTCTCCTGACTGCCTCCGAAGGTGGACAGTCGGGCAACACCTCAGGGATGCTGGAAGGGTTTGTCAGAAAGAGGCTCTCTGCTACCCTGATTCTGCGGGCCCCTTCTGCCCCTAGGGCGGCATCTGTTATTGCTACCCCGTCTGCCTCTGGGGGTAAACTGACCTCGTACATCAGGCGTGACTTCTTGAGATTTGCAGAATCACATTTTCCCTCCCTTCTGACCTATAGGGTAAGGCCTTGAAGGGGTGGAGAAACAGACTCCTATGGCAAAAAGAGTCTTGCTGTCTTGTTTGCATCTAGTCAAAGTGTCTTTCACTTGAGGTCCGAACAAGGTCGAACCATCAAAGGGGGAGTTTGTGAAGGACGCCTTAAAGGGGTCTGCAAAATTACAAAGTCGCATCCAGGACTGACGCCTTAAGGCCACTCCTGTATCTGCGGCCCTACTCGCTCCATCGGCTGCATAAGAAATGAGCCGCATGGATGAGTTTACAATGGAGTTTAGGATTCCTAGCTGTGAGGTAATCTTATCCTGAGACCCAGCAGCTGACGGATCCTGTACAACTTCTCCCAACTCTTTAAGAATATCTCTTTGAAGACGGGTGAAGTGACACAAGTAGTTCAGCGAATGCATTGCAAAGGTCGCTGAAGAAAAAAATCCACTTACCGTACCTGTCCATAGTCCTAGAATCCTTGTTAGGAGGATGGACAGGTACTGAAGGATCAGCAAGTTCCTTCTTGGTGACTGCAGCCACCACCATGGCATCAACCGGGACACCTTTTGTCAAATATTGCCTATCAGATGGGGCCGTAATAAATTTAGAAGGCCTCCTAGGAACTGATTCCACCGAATCTGGGGCCATCCACGCCTTTCGAGCCACCACATCCATAAGAGGGTCGAAAGGCGGAGACACCCAGGAGGTGGAGGGTCGAGATCCAAATGTCTCCAGGTATACTCACTCGTCCTCGGAAGGATTAAGGGAAGGCCAGTTCCCCCTCTGTTTAAGAAGCTCAAGGATGTCTGAAAAGGAGACATCCTCAGAGGGGGACCTTGGGAATCCCTCCGACTCATCCAAGTCAGTATCAGATGTAGCAGACTCGGGGGAGTCTATATGTTTCCTCTTACATGTCCTCTTACGCGGAGGTTCACCTGACGGATCAGGAGAAGCCCCGGAAGAGGAAGATCTTCCCAATGGGGAAACCTGAGGCGTTGGATCTCTGGGTCCATGAGCAAGAGAGTAGGAAGAGACATCAGCAGGCACTGTAGTGGGAGAAGCTAATGGAACTGACCGTTGACTAAGCCTAGGGGCTAGTACACTCCTCATCACCTCAAAGGCCCCCCCCCTCAGAGAGGCCAGAAGGCTCCCGCTCCGAAGAGATAGGGACTCCAGGCATCACCGAGAGGGAAGGCTTCGAGGCAGATGTCGGGGCCGAGCTCACAAACGCCGAAGCTCCGAGAGGGAGAACGGGGTCGGACAAGGGTCCGATGCCACTCGCCCCCTCGGAGCCGACGAGAGAGACCAGGCGCCCAGATCCCTCCAATGAAGGTCTCATGGAGGAAATCGGAGTAGAGGACGACGGAGCCGAAAGAGGTGGTATCGGCTCTGAAGTTACAACAGTCACGGTTCCGAGGAGCTCCGGCTCCGAGCTCTGTAATAGAGTCGAAGGAGGAACATCAGGTGGATGTATAATAGCTGCTGTCTGCTGAGACAGGCTATGGAGCATTTGGGCCAATGCCTGAGACTTCAGTAGTCTGCTTACCACTCTCTCTAGATCGTGATCAGAGAGCCTGGATGACCGAGAAGAACGGCTCCGATGGCTCCGCTCTGAGAGCAAAGGTGATCCCGGAGCCGAACGTATCGATTCCAATGATGGGGATCGAGATCTCTTTTTGAGATATGTGGAGGCAACGGAGCCGAGGACATGTTGGTTCCAGTCGGAGCCGACGAAACATCGGCTCCAGTCTGAGCCGAGGATATGTCGGCTCCAGCCAGAGCCGACAATGAATGGCTAGATTTTGCAGCATAGGCACCGGATGGAGCAGATACTGTGATATCCAACAGGGAAGGGATTAGCTCCGGTCGGAGCTGATTTTGACCCTAAAGAGGCAGAAGCCGAAGCCGATGGCTTGGAACTTAAAGCCGAAGGCTTAGCTGGCTTGGAGGGCTTCCCCGGAACCGACTTAGTCAGGGAGCTCTCAGGCTTTAACAAGCCCCTGAGCATTAACTTATTTCTGCGCTCCTGCAGGACTCTTGGGCTGAACGCGTGACATATAGCACAAGAGTCCTGCAGGTGCAGAGGCCCCAGGCAGTAAACACAAGAAGTGTGACAGTCTGTCAGAGACATCTTCTGACAGCACGAGTCACACTTCATGAAGCCTGAGACCTTAACATCCTTCGACATAGTTGTCAAGGAAACAAGTAAAACACACACATACAAAAAACACCCAATCCACTAAACTACACGGGGATAACAAATAATAAAACACACACACAATCCTGACAGAAAATTTTAGGAAAGGGGATGGTTTAGGCTTAACCTAGGGTAAAGGTTAAATAACCCGAAAAAAAGGGATGGAGAACTGACGGGAATAGGGTTAAATTTAACGTTAAGGGGTGTTAAACACTTTTAAAATAGAAAAAATAACGGGGGTGAGACAAAAAGTCTAAGTTTTTAATAACTTACCTAGAGCTGGTAAAAGAGGCACCTCGTACGCAAAGCGGCAAACGAGATCTGGGTAGTCTACGCCTTGCATCATGGGATATAGGGTTGCCTCGAGCTGGTAAAATTAGCTCTCGAGCTTAGCAAGTGCCGAGTCGGAGCCGAGGATCGGCTCCGAACCCATCCAGCAAGAATGAAGGCGAGATTGACAACTTAACATTTATTTGTTAAAGGAAAACACTTCATTATATCCAATGTTCTTTTACTTACTTGCTTCCACTTAAAAACTGTTATTAGGTCAAGCCAACGGCCTTAATCCAGTCATTCTACATAATTTTTATTTTACTTATATCAGGCTTTCCTCTCTTTCTACATTGCAGTGCCTACATTTCTTAAAACTGAAAAAGAAAAAAAGAGAAGAGGGCACCTGTTTACTTTAGTATCCCTATTATGCACACAAATAACTGAAAAAAAAGCTTTGCTATAAAACATGCAGTGTATGTCAAGTTTTATAAAAATGCTATTAAGAACAAAAACTATTTTCCTACAATTACCTCTTTCCCTCATCTTCCCCTCTCCTTAATGTATTTCCAAACATTAATCACAAAGCTGGCCATATGCTTTGGAGTTCCCTACAAGTTTAACAAAGTCCAAACGTCCTGAATTTCCAGGTTTTCTTGTTCTGCCATAATTCACAAATGTGGTTGATGCTTTGTAATCCCACATTTATTTATTAATTTCTGAGCTGCTGGATTTCTTCCTGTAGATAACCATCTCCCAACTCCAGTCTCTCGTTCACTTCCAATGTACTTCTGGTTCTTCGAGTCAACTATTATGCTTTTTTTTTCTGTCTCTCAAGCATTTTCTTTTAGAATATTGGAAAAGTTTTCACTGGCATAGTCTCTCTACGAGCTTTTTTTTTCCAAACAGCTTTACTGAATTCTCACTTGTGTGAAAGGCAAACTTACAATCATATAAAAGTAATAAAACTATGTTAACATAAACATTATACTTCATATATACTGCTATATATCATATAACCTAAGCAATATTATGTATGTTACTTAATTTCTACCTTTTTTAATACGAAACATCTTTATTAAACCATCACTCACTACACAGGCTATCATACATTTATATAAATGAAAAGAAATCACACCGACACAATTCTACTTGCAAGCATTTTACATTATAAACCATACTGACACACTCCCAGTTTCAAACATTATACATCACTTATAATCTACCCAGTATTTTTCAGTCAAATATTACACAGCTCATTTAAGTCCTGCTACCTTTTAAATTTCATTCCTCCCATGTATGTATTGTTCCCACAATTCATATTTTTCCTGTGTAGTTTGCTCCAACCTTTTTCTAAATATCTCAATTCCAGTTGTTTTATCTCTGTTACTATACTCACTGCTTGTAGTGCAGTTGGTTTAGATTTTGATTTCCATTTTCAAGTAATTGCTTTTTTGGCAGCCACCATTATTAGACACAGCAGGCCTCACCATGACTAGGGAATTCTGATTCTGTATCATAGCTCAGAAAAATCATCTCCCTTGTAAGACCAATCTATCCACCCAGCATCTCTGACAGTATATCATGCAGGGAATCCTTAAAGTCAACCAACTGACCACATTCCAAGAAAATATGTTCCCAATTACCTCTTTCTTCCCTGCAACACTGCCAACATATGCCATATGCCCAAGGAAAAATTCTCTGGAATTTACTTGTGGTATAAAAATGTCTATGTAAACATTTCCAGGGAAACATCCTAAATCTTAAAGATTTTGTTGCAAATTTGGGAGACATACATATATCCTCCCATTTTTTCTTTGTGAATTGCTTATCCAGTCTTTCTTTCCAATCCTTTCTAACGTCCTCTGACTGATTCTTATAATTATCATGCAATATTTTATACGGTCTAATAATTGTTCCTTTTTAATAGCAGCTTCTTTTCTAGATTCTACTGAAACCTCGACCAGTGCTGGTCTTTCATTTAGGACCCCTATTTATTTTTCTTTGCCTATACTCCACTATCAATCCCTGACAGGGAAGGCAATCTCTAACCTTAAGTCCAAACAAATTCTTGGCCTCTTCCCATTCTGTCATCTTTCACTCTCTAATTATTTGTTCCCAATACCCTGGTTCCCTTGACAGATTTCTCCAGTAAATTCCAGACACCTCTTGCCTACTGACTCCATCCTTAACCACAGTCATCCCTGTCAGCAGAATCTCCCTTCTCCATTCCTGTGCTGGCTTAGTTGTTAGAATACTTTCTACATCTTTATGGTCATAATATTCTGTGCAATTACTGTTAGTCTCCTTAACGGCCTGCATCCAAATCCCCTTGCTTCTTGAGCTTCCCCCGCGTTTCATCATCGCTTTACACTTTGAATTATAGTTTTCTGCTTGTGCTATGTATAATATTCTTAACTGTGTAGATCTGAAATACCCCTTCAAATTGGGTAATGCCACTCTACCCTGTTCTACTGGAAGAATCAGCTTATCCCACATGACTCTTGCCAACTACCCCTCCCATACAAAATCCTTCAGCACTGCTATCCACAACTTCTCTGATTGATAAAAACATGCCTGACATGTGTATAAGCTGAAGGGGACCAACAGCATTCTAACTGCTTGTATCTTACTATCAATACCCACATAACAAAGCTTCCATTTTCTCGTTTTTTGTATTATATTTTGTTTAGTCTCTTCCCACATATCCTTAGCTGCCACACTAGAATCATTTTTAATCCATACTCCTAATACTTCATTTTATTGTGTCCCCATAAATATTGATATTCCTAAACCAATTTGTGTGAGGGTACATAATTTACTACTACTGTCTTCATAAATTTTGTATACTAAAAAGATCTGAAACTGTTCCACAACACTGTAATGTTTTTTCTGATTTTATCAGGTACAAAATAATATCATCTGTAAATAAAGCCAGTTTTTCTTGACTACCATACCAATTATATCCTTGAATTTCCGAATCCCTTATTTTATTTTTTGCCAATGGTTCTAAATATAATGCAAATAATAAAAGGGAAAGAGGACACCTCTGCCTGGCTCCTCTGCTCAAGCAGAAATGTTTGGTCTGTCTACTAGCTTTATTATCAGGAAAATAAGAAGCAGAATCCCCTTCTGTTTGATAGATCACTTTTGTTAAAAAAAACTTTTGTACTTCCTTCTTACCATATTCTGCATCAAAAATGGCTGACCCTTCAGGAAAAAAATATTACAAGATGTCTGAATACAGCAGCTCGAATTTCACGCATGCTTCCTGACATTCCCCATTTGCTAGAATAAACTGTTTGATTAGGTTTGGAGAGTGCTGGCCTTTGTTTTTTTTCACAATATTATTTGTTCCTTATAAAGAGGAGAATGAATCTAAAGAGTGGTCATGTGGAGAAAAAACAAAGAGAAATGGCTCACTATCTTTGTCTGCCATAGACAAAACAGCCTCAGAATCCTCACAGTCTTCACAGGAACCAGAGTACAAGAATGTCTGTCTCCTGCTATACATATGGGTAATCTCAAACACACACAGTATTATGCAAAGGGAAAGATTGACTGATGTGCACCCGGAATCAACAGGTCTGAGAACAGCCATGTAACAATGGAATAAATAAAGAAACCAAATGCCAGACAGAAGTCAGCAACTGGTCCAGCAAAGTCTGCATACTGAACGCCATAAGGATGCAAGCTCATACCCTTAAGTCAAACTCCCACCAAATGTCAAACAAGTGTTTGGTATCTAACTTCTAAAATACGTGCACCTTGACCTACAACAACCAGACAGAGCTTCACCAACTAAGACTTTGCAGATCATGTGGAAAATGCAAAATTAGAAGTTATGTACCTACCATAACGTTCCATGTTAGTTGTCTTCTCTCGCCTTCTTTCTTGCTGGATGGGTTCGGAGCCGATCCTCGGCTCCGACTCGGCACTTGCTTTAGCTCGAGAACTCCTTTTACCAGCTCGAGGCAACCCTATATCCCATGATGCAAGGCGGAACTACCTCAGATCTCGTTTGGCAGCTAACTGACCCTGCTAAAGACTATCCTAACATAATTAGGAACCGTGGTTCCTAAAAGAAGTCCTCATAATAATGCTCCAGAGGAAGCAATCTAATAGGAACTCTCCAAGATCTGTCCAGGCCAGGGGGAAGGAGGGAGGGACGCAAGAAAGAAGGCGAGAGAAGACAACTAACATTGAACGTTATGGTAGGTACATAACTTCTAAATGTTAAGTTGTCAATCTCGCCTTCATTCTTGCTGGATGGGACCGCGTCCCTAGCACCTGTATCCCGGGTGGCTCAATGGAACAGACTCTTGAGAACTGTGGAACCAAAACTGGCCCTATCTCTGGAGGCCAAATCCAACTTGTAATGAGACACAAAGGTATGAGGCGTGGCCCAAGTAGCTGCTGCACAAACAGTGTCAATGGGAAGTCTATCCTGAAAGGCTACAGAAGTGGATAGACTCCTGGTCGAATGTGCTTTTGGCTTAGAAGATAGTTGTTTGCCCCTTAGAGAGTACACATAGGAAATGGTGGAAGTCAACCATCTAGATAAGGTCACTTTAGAAACTGGAAGACCTAACCTGTTTTCTGTATAGGAGACAAACAATTGGTCTGATTTTCTTATTTGTTTAGTCCTATGCAAGTAGTACCTGAGCTGACGATGAACATCCAGAAAGTGCAGCTTCTGTTCAGCTCTGTCAGAATAGTTAGGAAAGAAAACTGGTAGATCAATAGATTGGTTAATATTGGTTTGAGATACAACCTTGGGAACAAAGGAAGGGTTAGTTCTTAGCGAAACCCTATCCTTATGAAAGACCAGATAAGGTGAACGAATACAGAGGGCCTGAATCTCAGAAACTCTTCTTGCAGAAGTAACAGCCAGTAAAAATATAGTTTTCCATGTCAATAACTTTAAAGAACACGTAGCAGACGGTTCGAAAGGAGGTAGAATTAGGGATGCCAACATTAAGTTTAGATCCCATTGCGGAGGAGGATGTTTCACAGGCGGTTTTAGGAGAAAACTCCTCTTAAAAGGCCTTGCATAACCTATGAGACATGATGTTATTGTCATGCAAGCCAACATGATACTTGGAAATAGCAGCCAGTTGTACTTTGACTGTAGATGACGAGGATCCTGAATGAAAAACCTCCGCCAGGAAATCTAAAACAGAATGTACAGGAGCGGTAAAAGGATCAATATTTCTGGCGTTTGCCCAAATTGAAAAACGTCGCCACTTGCTAGCATAAATAGTTCTAGTGGACGACTTTAAAGAAGACACTAAAATGTCTCTGACTGAGTCAGAAATCATTGGTAGCCTGGCTAGGGAAGGAAGTGGAGCAACCAAGCAGTGAGGTTGAGAGAATGAATGGCCCGGTGCTGCTGACCCGACTGGTGGATCAAAAGATCCGGAACTGGGTCCAGATGCCAGGGCTGCACCAGAAGATGACGATGTAGAGACGGAAACCAAATTTGTCGAGGCCAATATGGAGCAATGAGGATCAATTTGGCTCTCAAAACGGTGGCTTTCTGAATGACTTGTGGAATCAATGGAAAGGGAGGAAAAGCATAAAGAAGTCCCCGAGGCCAATCCTGGGTTAGAGAGTCTCTCAAAGGTTGGCCTGGAAGGGGAAATAGTGTGAAGTAATCTGGGCACTTGCTGTTTTGAGGGGTAGCGAAAAGATCGCAACAAGGAGTGCCCCACTTCAGAAAAATCTGATCTACTACAGATTGATTGAGAGACCACTCGTGAGGCATCAGAATCTATCTGCTTAGCCTGTCCGCCAATAGGTTGGACCTGCCGGGGATGTGCGTTGCTATCAGAAACCGCTGAGAAGAGATCGCCCATTGCCAAAGTCTGAGAGCTTCTCGACATAAGGGATAGGACCTGGTTCCGCCCTGTTTGTTGATGTACCAGACCACGGACATGTTGTCCGTCTGTACTGCAATAGTCCCCGTGGGAAGAAAGTCGTCGAGGGCTTGCAGCGTTAAAAGCACTGCTCTCATCTCCAGGACATTTATGTGCAGATGGTATTCTATGGGTTGCCACGTCCCGTGGACCATCCTGCCCTGATAATGCCCCCCCCACCCGATCAGGGAGGCATCCGTGGTGACTGTGGCAACTGGAGGAGGGAAACAAAGGGTCGGCCCTGATGAAGAAGAGGGAAGATATCCACCATCGTAGATGAGCCCTGCACGACTGTGTTACCAAAATTTCGTGTCTCATAGGCAGATTGTGGTACGACCACTGCGTGAATAACATCCACTGCAGGAGACGCATGTGGAAGCGAGCCAGTGGAAGAAGAACAATGGCCGCAGCCATTAGGCCTAGAACTTTCAAGACAAACCTGGCTTTGATCTTGTTGCTTAGTAACAGAAGCTGAACAAATTTCTGGATGTCCAGAATCCTTTGATCTGTTAGCCTGGCTAACATTTTGACGGTATTTAACTCTGCCTATAAAAGTGATAGATTGGCAAGGCAGCAGAGGATTTTTCGAAATTTACCGAAATTCCCAGTTTCTTGCAAAGCTGTAGGGTGTAGTCTCTGGACCGAAGAAGCTGATGCTTGGTGGTGGCGGAGAGGAGCCAGTCATCCAAATAAGGAAACACCTGGAATCCTCGACGTCTCAGGTGAGCTGTGACCACTGCCATGCATTTGGTGAACACTCTGGGGGCTGAAGTGAGGCCAAAGGGCAGTGCTCTGAATTGGTAATGACTGGCTCCCAGCCGAAAGCGGAGAAACCTTCTGGAGCGTCTGTGAATCTTTATGTGATAGTACGCATCCTGAAGGTCTATAGAGCACATCCAGTTGTCCTTGCCCAGAAAGGGCAGAATGGATTGCAGCGTGACCATCCGGAATCTTGCCTTTTTGACAGACTTGTTTAGTCTGCTTAGGTCTAGTATCGGTCTCCAATCTCCCGTCCTTCGGGGACCAAAAGAATCTTGAGTAGAAGCCGGATCCTACTTGGTCTGCCGGCACTGTCTGGATGGCTACTTTTTCCAGGAGTTTTGAAACTACCTGTCTTGCCAAATCCCTTTGTCCGGGTGAGATGTCTGGAAGGGATTGTAGAGGTACGGGAAACCTTTCGAAGGGGATTTTGTAACCCTCGGATATGATCGACTGTACCCACTTCTCTTGTGATAGGGATTGCCAGGCTACTAGGTACAGTGAAATTCTTCCCCCGACTGCCTCCAAGGGTGGACAGTCGGGCAACACCTCAGGGATGCTGAAAGGGCTTCTCAGGAAGAGACTCCCTGTTGCCCTGGTTGTGAGGACCCCCCCCTGCCTCTAGGGCGGCGTCTATTATTGTTACCCCCTCTGCCTCTGGGGGTAAACTGACCACGTGTGTCTGGTGTAGCTCCTTGGGCTTTTTGGAACCACATCTTCCCCCCCTTCTGACCCTTGGGATAGGGTCTAGAAGGAGTGGAAAACTGGACTCCAATGGCAGAAAGAGTTTTACCGTCCTGCTCACATCTGGTCAAAGTATCCTTCACCTGAGGTCCGAACAAAGCCGAACCGTCAAAGGGGGTGTTGGTGAAGGACGCCTTAAAGGGGTCCGCAAAATTACACAGCCGCATCCAGGCTTGGCGTCTAAGAGCAACCCCTGTGCCTGCGGCCCTGCTCGCTCCATCGGCCGCATAAGATATGAGCCGCATGGAGGAGTTAGATATGGAATTCAGGATAGCAAGCTGTGAGGCAATCTTTTCCTGAGCCCCAGCAGCAGAAGGATCCTGGACTACTTCTCCCAGTTCCTTGAGAATATCTCGTTGAAGCCTGGTGAAGTGACAAAGGTAATTCAGCGAGCATAGCAAAGGTCGCTGAAGAAAACATCCGCTTTCCATACCTGTCCATGGTCCTAGAATCCTTATTAGGAGGATGGACAGGCACTGAAGGATCCGCCAGTTCCTTCTTAGTGGCCGCCGCCACCACCATAGCATCCACAGAGACACCTTTGGACAGGAACTGTTTATCCGAAGGGGCCGTGATGAACTTGGATGGTCTCCTGGGGACAGGTTCCACAGAATCTGGAGCCGCCCATGCCTTCCGAGCCACTACCTGCATGAGTGGGTCGAAAGGTGGAGACACCCAGGAGGTGGAGGGTCGGGATCCAAAAGCCTCCAGGTATACCGACTCATCCTCGGAGGGGTCAATGGAGGCCAATTCCCCTCTGTTTGAGGAGCTCAAGGATGTCTGAAAAGGAGACATCCTCAGAGGGGGACCGTGGGGAACCCTCCGACTCATCTAAGTCGGTATCAGATGTAGTAGACTCAGGGAGTCTGTGTGTTTCCTCTTACGTCCTCTTCCGAGGGGGTTCCCCTGCAGGATCAGGAGAAACCTCGGAAGAGGAGGAAATTCCCAGTGGGGAAACCTGGGGCGATGGATCCCTGGGCCTGAGAGCAAGAGGCTGGCAAGAGGCATCTGCAGGCACTGATGAGGGAGGAGCTAGAGGGATAGACCGTTGACCAGGCTCAGAGGCCAGGACACTCCTCATCACCTCAAAGGCTCCTCTCCCCGGGAGACCGGAACACACCCGCTCCGAAGAAACAGGAATGGTCGGCTCCAAGGAGAGAGAAGGCTCCGAGGCCGATGGCGCCGAGCTTACCAAAGCCGAAGCCCCGAGAGGGAGAGCGGGGTCGGACAGTGGAAACCCGACGACTGGATCCCTCCAAGGAAGGTCTCAAGGAGGAGATCGGAGCCGAAGACGACAGAGCCGAAGGATGTATCGGCTCCGGCATCGAAACAGTCGCTGTCCCAAGAAGCTCCGGCTCCGAACTCTGGTGTGGAGTCGGAGGAGGAATCTCAAGAATCGGGGCTATAGCCGAAGTCTGTTGAGACGGGCTATGGAGCATTTGGGCCAGTGCCTGAGACTTCAACAGCCTGCTTACCACCCTCTCCAAATCGTGATCAGACAGCCTGGAAGATCTCGAAGATCGGCTCCGATGGCTCCACTCCGACAAAAGAGGAGACCCCGGAGCCGAGTGGATACTCAGTATAGAAGGGGACCGGGATCTCTTACGGGTCGAAGCCATCGGAGCCGAAGTCCCTTGAACCCCAGATGGAGCCGAGGATATCTCGGCTCCGATGCTGGATAAACTGTCGGCTCCAGCCGGAGCCGACAAGGCCACAGTAGTCAGGGTATCGGAGCCGGCCGGCACCGAACCCACTACTCGAACAGAAGAAGTATCGACTCCAGCCGAGCCGATATCGGCTCCGACGGGCCGAGCCACCGGAGGAGGCTTGGACACTGTAGCCTGAACCTTCGGTGGCTTAAGAGGTTTTCCTGACCCTGACTTAGGAGGAGAACCTTCAGGTTTAAGTAAACCTCGGAGGATTAATTTGTTCCTCCTTTCCTGCAGGACTCTCTGGCTAAAAGCATGACACAACGCACAGGAGTCCTGCAGGTGCAAAGGCCCCAGGCAATAAACACAAGAAGTGTGACCGTCTGTCAGAGACATTTTCTGACAGCACTGGTCACACTTCTTGAAGCCTGAGACCTTGCCTTCTTTTGACATCCTAGAAGGGAGAAACACAAACAGTCCCAACAAACACACCAATTAATCCCTTACACAGACACACAGGAAGGGAATAACTTGGGGAACTAGGCCTGACTAAAACTTTAAACTGAAACTATTTATAAAAAGTTTAAAAGGAAGGGAATAGGGTGGGCTGTAACTAAATACAGGCTAATCTAACACTAAAGGGAAAAATAAACCCCTAACTAAACTTTTTCTTCTTTTACCAAGAAAAAACTTACCTCAGCTGGCAAAGGAGACCTCTTTCGCTAAGCGGCAAACGAGATCTGAGGTAGTTCCGCCTTGCATCATGGGATATAGGGTTGCCTCGAGCTGGTAAAAGGAGTTCTCGAGCTAAAGCAAGTGCCGAGTCGGAGCCGAGGATCGGCTCCGAACCCATCCAGCAAGAATGAAAGCGAGATTGACAACTTAACATCAAAATCAGAGGCAGAAATACCACTATGACAGAAACTGCAGACAACTATCAGATTCCCAGGCTGTAAACAAATTAAGAATTCAGAAGTCATGGAAATGTCTGCAGCCTGAAGGTTAACAAAGCAGCTTAATCAATATCCTATCTGTATCAAAAGAAGTTGGTAAGATTTGGAGAAGTATTTCCAGAAATATGTGCAAACCAAATCTGTCTAAGTCAAAGTTACATAAAGATGAGCAACCAGAAGCATCACAGCCAGTGTTACCAAGTAAAAACATGACTGTGAGTGCCATCATAGTTAAAAGTTGTAGAGACAGACTTCTGAAGTTGTATCCAAAAGAACCCTAGTGTAGCAGAAACTTTCAGAAAACAAAAATAATATTCCAAAGCCAAGACAAGATGTCTACAGCAAATAATACTGTTAAAATCTCCAACTACAGAATGCAGTTGAATAAGCCAGATAAAATATTCTAAGAACTGAAAAGTTTCAGTTACTGAAATGTATTTTTGAATATGTAAAGAAGTCATAGTCTGATGTAAACAGCCCAACAATATACTTAAAGTGTTAAGGTTTTACAAAGTTCAGTGTAAAGTAATACATGCTGCTTTGCAGATATACATATATTTTTAATTTTAAAAGTGGGGATGCCATATACTGGTATATTGTTTTAAAGCTAATTAACTAACCTAATTAATTTGCATCTCATGCTTTATACAATTTATCTAGGTTCATCTGGAGAATTTTCAGATTGAATATAAGCCTCATGGAGGTCAGACATCTATTGTGTTTGTTATTTATTAAGCTTCCTGACATTGTATACATCTTGCAGTTGAAGATTTTTCTCTAATTCAGTAACAAAGGAAAACAGTACATCTCTATATCTACATCTATATTTATGTGCCAGACATATCTATGCTTATATACACACACAAACAGACGTTTGATACCATGGCAGAGCATTGTTTGAATACTTTTATTTATATCATTATTTACCATTAAATCAAATACAAGACCAAATGAGCCATCACTGTCCCAAGCTGCATGTTTACTTCTACTTTGGCTGGAGTATCATTTTGTTTTTTGAGTTAATATTTATAGGCCATGCGTAAACTATACTATATCTTTACTGAAAAGCTGTTCATTTAATGGTGGGGGTTTAAGTTAATATAATAATTCCTTGAATATATAGGTAGGATTAATGATAATATTTCCCCATAACTGTGTTTATAAATTTACACAAGTACCATTCGTATATGTCTTTGACCTAATATTGGTTAACCAACTCAAGCTATGTAAACCATTTTATCAGAATCCCACTGACATTGATATGCCACCCCATTCTATATATAGTATGCTGTTCACATAGAAATATCCCCAAAGACTAGTTTCTTCAGTTATAGAAAATAACTACCTCAAATAGCAGAATGCACATACAGATAGATTTCTGTTTTATAAAACTAAACCGCTCTTTAAAACTGGGGTAGTTAGCTTTTATTTCTTGTTAAATTGTATGTAAACTGTCTCACTTTTTAGCAAGATGAACTAAAATTATTTTCATGTAGTCCTAGCTTTTTACCAAGGATATAGTAGCCCAAAGAGTTACTAGAAATGACACAAATAACCAGTGGATTCTTATGGTCAGTGATAAAATTGTTGGAAAAACTGGCAAATTCATTATATCTTTGGCAGCCAATGACCTTAGCAATAAGCTTGGGCATAAAGTAATTGAAGGTACAAGAAGCACTTTTAATTCTGGTTGCTATTCTTATCGATATGGCCCCTGATGCCCATACAGATTCATTACTGTTGAAAAGGTTTTTGAGTATCTGATGACAAAAATTAGATTTTGCATATGTAGACCAGTATTCGTTATATATACGATTTGGCACAGTGTATATTCGTAAGTTATGTGAAAAGACCATGCAGCACTTTAGAAAGTGAAATGCTAAATGTACAAGTCATAGAGCCTAAGACAATATAAAAATCCACTGGTTATGTAAATTATAAATACTGATGAGAATAACCCTTAAGATTTCAGGCCCTGCACTAGGCTGCTAGTCAGAAAACTGCTTTCAAAATACATTTTAAAACAGAGTTTTCTGTGGAGGGTCTGGGTAGAAAATTTCACCCTTACCCCCTCAAATTTACATGAGCAACCTTTTTGGGACAGTTGCTCGTACTGCAGTAGTCACACAATAGAAAAGAACACAAAACCTGGGTGGAAACAGTAACAGTAGCAGTCTAGTACCATTTTCATGAATTCTGCTGACTAGAAAATATAGCTTTAACAAGACTGTTTCTTGCTGAACTGATTTTATCAAATTCAACCAAACAAATTAACTTTGATCGCTCACTGAAACACATGAAGAATATACTCATTTATTTCCCAGCAGTACAAGTCATGGGTAACAAATGCATTCTTAAAATAAAACCAATATCATGCTATACTCCAACAGTGATGGAAATGTAAACCATTTCATGGAAGAACACTTATTTAATATAGATTAACACAGCAGAAAATGACATAAATGCTACCATATAAAATGCTACATTTTTACACCTGATTGTGTCAGGCACATATTTTTACGGTTTAACATACACATAACAGAAAAAGATACAAACTCTCTCAGACTAAATGGAATACATTTACACTTTATTTTGTCAGTTTTATCACTTGGATGGACTTTGTCATTGTCCGAATTTGGCTCCTGGAAGTAATTTAAATGTTTGTTTTCTGCAATTTGTTCATTTTTTTCTGAAACCTTTCACGCCAGAAACAGTTCTAGAATATAGACAGTCTCCCACCAAATACACAGACACAGCCACAGCCACACACACACACACACACACCTAAGTTTTACAACAATATCCCATGGAACATTAACAAAGCACCTTGCTCCTAACAGCATGGCCATTATTTACTGAAGGCATACTAAGAAACACCAAATTTATTTTCTTGAATTCTTGCAAACAAAGTTAATGGGTAGGAGTTTGTGTACAGTACAAACACAACTGAGGGGTGCTGACTACTCAAAAGGTCTTCACAAAGACAAATTTGGAAAATGATGGTTTATTATTTCCCTTAAGGATAGTAAGAAAATATAACATACAATGGCATCAGGCACTGAATGAAAGGCTGCACATGTTTACTCACTACTAAGAATTACAATGACATTGATAACACTCTTCCTCCCAGTGTAACAGAAAAGAACAATTTTGTTCGCAGAGAGCCAGCTCTCTGTGATGGTACAGGTCCATGTCCGAACACGGGCCACCATAACCACAGATGGGAATTCAGTCTCTTTGAGAGCAAGCTAGCCAGTTTAAACCTTTAATATCAGCATAAAACCAGAAATCTTCCTGATTCTGTTTATCCCACTAATACTTTTACTATTTTTATTACTATAGTGTCTCACTGCTATTTTTCTGCTGTTTTAAACATTCTCTAGTGTTTCCTGCTGAAAATTGGGTAGCTGTAGCATAGCTCAGATACAAGCTTGCTGCTTCTGGAACTGTTTGTAATGATTTGTTTATTCTGAGCAAGTTTTCCAGACCATCTTAGATCGGAGGGGACCTATCTGCACTGTTGTGAGAGAATTGTGCTGATTGGGACCTATCTAGTAAATGGAGGCAGGACTAGAGCTTGGAATAAGCAAACTCATTAGTCGTTTTGAATCTTTTTAAAGTTTTTTTTTTCAAGATTTTAGCTTCTGGTATTTAGGCCCTGCATTTAAGCAAGTTTTTGCTTGTTTGTGCGTCAAGCACGCACTGCCACGCAGTTGTGCACCAAAGCCAGATGGTTAGATTCAAAACTCAGCCAGAAATATCCATCCACTGAGCACTTCCTTGATTGATTTGGAATAGCCACCCTAGTGACAACAATCTTCAACCTAGCATTACGGAAAATTAGACTACCCTTCTTTCTCCTGCCATCATTGTGTTGACTTGGATCTGTTGAGGCACTGTAGCAACTGCCTCATGTACACAGACATTCCTCTATGAATAACACATTCTAGTAAAGAATGCGAGAAATATGTACACCAAGAATCTAGAATCCATGCTTTCTCTCACTCAAAACAGTAACATGGAGAAGACTGTCAACTCATCCACCACTACATGTGGTCAAAGTCCCACTACTCATACACAGGGTCTATATTAAATCACCGAACGCTTAAAAAAGCTAACAGTGATTAATCAACCCTATGTAAGCAAAAGCTTACAATGTCGAAGGGCCAGTCCAAGAGAAAGAAATCGCTGTTCCAACAAAAAAATAAATACATAAATAAAAATCAATTTCAAACATTATATTAAGTGGGGGGCTTTGCCCCCCACACCCCCTACTTAAATATACCAACTCCGAGACCGCACTACAGTGCCGAAAACGGCAAGGTACCAAAGCAGCCAAGCAAATTCTTTCCCAGGGAAAGAATTTGCTTAACAGCCACTTCAATATTTGTGTTTTCAGCCTTTTAAGCTTGACCAAGACACATTTGAAAGAATGCATCTTCGGTCTTGTAATCAAGACCCCATACACATGGTATGTAACACATAAATCCACATAGACTGAGGTTCTCTCAAGTAACTAACCGTCTCCACAACACCCATCACACATAGCAACACCATTGTCTCACCTGCCAAGCCAAGAAGGCTCAACACTCTAAAAACAAATTTTCTTGTCATTGGAGACTCAGTAGTGAGTCACATGGATGTCCCACTCACCACGTTGGACAAGAAGAGAGTCACGTTTGCTGCCTGTCTGTTGCCAGGATTTGTCAGACCACACATGCACAAAGGTCTCTTAGCAGCAAGTACCGTTATGGCTCTGACATAGTTCATGTTGGTGTGAATGGCCTGAGATGTACCTTACTGGACTATATGACGAAAGACATCGTTGGGCAATCTGAGTATGTGTCCCATTGCGGTATGTCCCTAGCCTTTAGCAGGATACTACCCTCACCTGGAATGATGCCACAGTATAAACAAAAAATGACTGATTTCAATAATTAATAACTGGCTCAGTGTTTGGTGTCATTCAAAGGGGATCTAGTTCCTGTCAGCACGGGAAGCTATGGTCAACAAACCTTGCTGCTTTGCCGGAGACAGTTTTGCACCTGCCACCTCTTGGCTTTCGGCTGCTGGCAAAGACTCTTGCATCTCCATAGTGCCTTTTTTAGGCAAAGCCTCAAAAACAACATTGCCAATGTGAAATTAACTAATCAGAACAAAAGAAGGATCATGCTGCTACATGCTAGGAGCTTAAACCAAAAACTGCACTCCATGGAAGCACTTCTCTCACTAGAAGATGTAGATGTAGATGTCTGTGCATTCACAGAAACCTGATTCAAGGCCTCAGACAGCAGCCCATCCTTGCAAGGCTATAATGCCTTCCACACCTTCAGACCGCAAAATGAATGTGTGAAAACCAAAGGAGGCGTTGTTTCAATCTATATTGGAGATAAATTCGCCTCCCATCTAGTTAGACTGGACAACTCCCTGGAGTTACTCCAGGTTTAAGTTATGATGGGTAAGACCCGCCCTCAAGTCATAACCAGTTATAGATCCACCTTCTCCATGGGCCATGATGCCTACCTGACCAAACTGGAAACAATTCAAATTTTACTGAACACAGTGGTTATCGGGGATTTCAATTATTTCACCATCAACTGGGAAACCTACGCTAGCCCTAATTCGCTAGTGCAAAAGTTCCTTTACCAATTCAAATGCCCTGGAACATGTTGTCCATATCCCAACAAGGGGAACAAACATACTGGATCTGGTCCTCACCAACATGTCAAACAGATCCACTGCTGCAACTGTCAGACCCTCATTAGTTAAAAGTACCACAACTCAGTCACCTTTGAGCTGGTATTAACACCAGAACTCACAAAGGGTGAAATCAGGCTAAACAACTTTACCAAGGCAAACTATACTCTCCTAGGTAAAGGTACAAATGCATTCCAAGCCCTACCCCAAGCTGGAAGTGGTAACTATGCCGAACCTTACACTAAAGCCCTGTACAATCACTTGCATAAATGTATAAACTTGGCCATAACAGAAAGAATCAAAGCCAGAGCCCCATGTAAAAACAAGCTGCCATGGTAAACAACCCGCATTGACATACTTTACAATTAATGCAAAAAAGTTGCTGTCCAAGAAAACAAAAGCAAGGCCCCAACAATGGATAAGTATGCTCTTTATCCTCGACAGGCATACAAGACAACTTGTCAAATCCTCCAAAGGCTCATTTGAGAGAAACTTAGCAAGTACAGCCAAGCATAACCATAAGACCTTTTACAGCTACGTACGTAACCTAAAGGGTAGGACCAAAGCATGTGCAGAACTAGTGGCCAAAGGTATCACACACACTGACCCCACAGAGATAGCAAACCTGCAGCAGATAGGTTTGGTAAAAATTTCACATCCTTCTCTCCTCCTAACTTCCAAACCCCCCCCCCACCATACATACCTGAAGAACAGGTCCTCAAAGCCATGTCCAAGGTGAAAAAGACAGCCTCTATGAAGCCAGATGACATTCCAGGCTGTCATCGAAACAAGCTAAAACGTGAACTAGCATCACCACTAAGTACTCATTTCAATCATAGCCTAACCACAGGCTTTGTTCCTGCGGAATGGAGAAAAGCAACAGTTACTCCCATCCACAAAGGTGGCCTAGCAACAGACTCAGGGAATTACAGACCCATAAGCCTGACCAGCCTCATATGTAAGGCCACAGAATGCATCATTATGGACCTTTTAAATAAAGACATAAGTGACCTCCAAACCCTATATCCTACCCAATTTGGTTTTTTGAAGGGGAGATCCTGCCTGTTAAATCTGGTGGATTTCTTTGCAAATGTGACCAAGGCCACTGACGAGGGCAAATCTGTGCACACAGCATACCTCGACCTGACAAAGCCCTTTGACACAATCCCGCATTCAGGTATTGCCAATAAACTTAAACTGAATGTAAACCATTCATTGTAAGATGGGTTGCCAAATGGCTCACAAACTGGACACACACTATCAAAGCAGGTGACTCCACATCAACCAGCAGATCTGTTACCAGTAGGTGCCACAGGGGTCAGTGCTGGGACAGCTACTGTTTGGTATATACTTTTCAGAAGTTCAGGTCAAAACTAAGGGGCTGTGGCAGACCAAGCTTGCAGATGAATGCAAACTAGGTGCAATCACTGAATCCCCAAAATCAGTATACTCCAGGAGAGTCTCATGTAGACCAACAGCTAGTGTATTAGTCATGATCTCAAGCCGAATGCAAAGAAATGCATCATCATTCTCTTTGGCATAAACACTGTCCACTCACACTATCAAATCAGCAATACCCTAAGTACCCATAAAGGGGTAAGGGACCTGGGATCACAAGTTGACTGTGACCTTAACTTCGACCACCATATGTCTACTGTAGTAAGGAAAGATTTCTATGTAGCACACTTGATTAGCAAAGACATCACCTCGAGAGCAAAAAATAGTTATAAATCCCTGTACTCGGCAGTTATCCAGCCCATAATTTAGTATAATGCCCTATTTGGCATGTACCATACTAAGCACCGGCAGCGATAAGACAGACTGCAAGGGTTTCTAACAAAGAAGATCAAGGGACTAAAGTACCTGTCACTATACTCCATATCAAATTGACTTCTTATGGAAAACTTGTGTGTGGCCTACAGAGCAATCCAAGACCCAAAGCAAATGAACTTGCTGCATATCCATAAATCCAATGAGACTAGGGCTACCTGTTCCAGGGATCTTTAGATTATGGCCTGAAACTTAAATAGGACATGCTGGAGGAACAGATGCATCTCCCAGTGGCTGCCACATCTTTGGAACAGGCTGCTAATTCATGTGAAACAGAGCACCTATATGACACTGTTCAAGAGGAACCTGGATGAGTGGATGGGGCACTGTAAATTCTTACTGGGGATAGAGCCCTCAACCCTCCTGGATGTGGATGATCATAATTAAATGCAATCTTGGGTACTGGCTAGCATTTCTATGGTACTACATTGGGATTTAATGGCTAGGCTCAAAATTACCTCTGGGTCGATAGCCTAGTAATCCTACTATGATCCTATGAAGACTGCATAAACATTAACTCTAAGTATGTACACTACTCTGAGTGAACAGACAATTTTACTTTCCCTACTAATTTTCTTGCAGTCTTAAATATCAAGGGGATTCACACAGGTTACACCAAGTGGAGACTACATGTACACTTAGTATAATCGCTCTGAGTTAATGGACAACACAAAAAATGTGGTAGGGATGATCTTGAATACAGATATTGTACACTTAGCGTAGGCATGGTTTATTTAAAATAAAATATATTATACTTGTTCCCTGTCCCATTTTACTTAGAGATATTCTTTGATTATAAGAATGGTCATTGCTTGTGGTTCTAGTGACATTATTACGACTCTGAAAATGGATATACTATCATTAACGTTTGTCTATCCAATGCCTGATGTCAGCTTTTAAACTATTTCTGATTTGGCTTGTTATTTGTAAAATATTTATTACCAAATTTATCATGTGCAGTCAGTGATCATCCATTCTAATCTTTTTGTCATCACTTCAGCAGCTTAGTAGCAATGTAGTACAGCTTTCTGCTACTGATTACTTTGTGTGCTGCACTAAAGAACTATCTCACAGCAGATTTTAATTACCTTGTTTCTACGGGTTTGTTTAGATCATTATTTTGCTATTCAATGTTTAATTTCTTGTAAGCTTGAAGTGCTTTGGTAAAATTATCTTAATTAACTTCAGCTTCAATTTGTAACTACAGCCTGTAGTGGGATTGGGAAGGACCACCATCCACAGCTATCATGTTCACAGGTTCATAAAAGGTTACTAGGCTAGTGGCTCTACAGCCTTTAGAAGCCTAGCCATGTTAATCCCAAGTATCCCCAATTGTTCCTTTTCGGTAATTTGCAGAACAAATTTCTGAATAGAGTGGGTTTGTGATCAACAATAGCTACCCATGTCCATGAGGGAGATGGGTGCCAATCCAGGGGTGAATTTGTGGTCTCCCATACACTTATCTGGGTTGCGTTTGAATAGATTCAGTCAGGAACTCTATTTTACATGAATAGGAAGCCTGTTTCAGAGAACTGGCAGTTTCTGGGAGACATACCTGTCTCTCTATCATGTTCTGTTAATGTCACAATGTAGAAAAGAGTGAATGAATGAGCCAAACAGCCACAGTTAGAGAAGGTGTTTTAACAATTGGAAGTCATTATGAAAAGAATAAACACACAAATAATGGCTTTGATAATTACAAGAACATTTAAAACATAATGCCAGCAAATAAGAATCATTTGTCAATATACTTCACTCGTGCGGCCTGTCCTGACTGGCTGCTTCACCCTACTTCTCGCATTCAGTGGTCCAGGTATCCCTTTCATGTTTAAATGAACTGGTGACATACAGTCCAATGCCAGTGTTTGGTAATCCATTATATGACCGCATCACTGTTATACTGAATAATTTCCTGCATTTAGTTTAACCCTCATCACCATTAGACACAGAAGATAACTTTACACACACATTTTCTGACTCCAGTATATACAACACAAACTTTATGAACAGCTTATGTTTGCATGATTGTGAAATTCAGCATAAATCTATGTGCAAGTATAATATATTTTCTTATACTTTAAATACTTTCAGTGCATCCTGGTATAAGGTTAGAAGGATGTGCTATATTACACTGCAATACTACAACTGCAGTTAAAAGTAAGGAGTTTCCCAACAATGGTTTTGGTTTAGTATCTATAAGTGAAAGAAACCTGAAAGCTATACATAAATCCTTGCCAAATCAGATCTGCTTAAAAGATGTTTTAACAAAACCTAAACACAGTGGTACAAAGGGATATAACCCTAACTGCAATCAGGATTAACCAGATTCAAAGTAGTAGCACTGAAACTGGAAGATCTGTGTAGGGAAGGTATGAGGAAGGTGAAAGTAAGAAGTGAATGCTAGACAGCCAATCCTGACAGGGAAAGAGGTTGCTTTCCTTGCTGCATTACTGATTCCAGCAAGGGGATGGGGGTTACAGCAAAGTTGCACATAGGGCTAAGATCAAGCACTCACTAGGCAGCACATTTATGCAGTCTAGCTCATTATCAGAGGAGTGTGACCCAATCTTGCAAGTCCCAACACTTTTTTTCCAATAAACATCGGCATTAAATTATCATGTTTGACGCAGACAATCTTACTTTTATATAAATGAAAAATAAACACTGACATCACTTTAGATGCAAACGTTAGGACTTATAATCTATCTAATCATTGTCAGTTATGTATTATATGGCTCATTCAAATCCTGCCTCTTATACATTGTTCCTTCTCTGCAAATATTGTTCCCACATTTCCAATTTTTTCTATTTAGTTTGCTCCTTCCCTTTTCTAAAGATCCCAATTCCAGTTCTTTTATCTCTGTTACTATATTCACTACTTCTAGTAAACTTAGTTTAACTTTGATTTCCATTTTTTAGTACTTGCTTTTATGGTAGCCACCATAATTAGACTTGGCAAGGTTTTACTATGTCAAGGCAATTCTGATTCTGTGCCATAGCTCAAAAAAATCATCTCCCAAGTCAATCCAATCTGCTCACCCAGCAGCTCCAACAAAGCGGTCCACAAAGAATCCCTAAATTCGGCCAGCTCATTACACTCCCAAAAATATCTTCCCAGCCATCTCATTCTTGCCCATCACATCTCCAACATTTGCTATGCACCTGAGGAAAAATTCTTTGGAGTCTACTTGGGTTATAAAAATACCTATGTAAACACTTCCAGGCAAAGATCCTAAATCTTCTAGACTTTGTTGCATATTTGGGAGATATACAAACATTTCCCCATTGTCTCTTTGTGAGCTGCTTATCCAATCTCTCTTCTTATTGCATATTTGGGAGATATACGTATATCCACCCATTGTCTCTGTGAATTTCTTATCCAATCTCTCTTCCCAATCCTTTCTAAGCTCCAATAACTGATTCTTATAATTATCATGCAATATTTAATATGGTAACCTAACTATTCCTTTTTTAATGGCAGCTTCTGTTCTACATTCTATTAAAAATTCTACTAGTGCTTGTTTTTCATTTAGGACCCCCCCCCCATTTCTTTCTCTTAGCCTATACTCTGATATCAATCCTTGACAGGTAAGGCAATCTCTAACCTGCAGTCCAAACAAATTATTGGTCTCTTCTCATTCTATTACCTTTTCCTTTCTAGCTGTATGCTCCCGATATCTTGGTTCCTTTGCCACTTCTCCAATAAATTCCAGCCCCCTTTCCTATTATCTGTATCCCTAACCATAGTCCTAACTACTGGCAGAATCTCTCCTCTCCATTCTCGTGCTAGATTAATTCTTAGAATACTCCATGATATTTTATGAATATAACACTCTGTATAATTTTTATTGTTCTCCTTAAGAGTTTACATCCAAAATCCCAATCTCTCCTTATTTGTTGAGTTTTCCCCCTGTATCTTCATCATCATGCCTTTCCACTTTGAATTATAGTTTTCTGCTTGAGCTTTGTATAAGAGTCTTAACTGTGTTGCACTAAAATACCCCCTGAGACTGGGGTAATCCTAGTCTGCCTTGTTCTATTGAAGAATCAGCTTATCCCACTTGACCCTTGCTGTCTTCCCTTCCCAGATAAAATACTTCAACTCTTTTTTAAATGCTATCCACAGCTTCTCTGCTTCTCTTCTGATTAATAAAAATATGCCTGACCTGTGTATAATACTTCTTCTTCTTCTGACTTTCCCCAGTTAGGGGTCGCCACAGCGGATCACCTGTCCGCTCATGATTGGCAGTGAAGTTTTACGGTGTTGAGTTGCCAGCCCGGTGCCCAACCTTCCACTGAAGGCACACATATGCACAAACTCACACCTAGGGCCAATTTGGAGTGTCCAATCCACCTACAGCATGGCTTTGCGATGTGAAAGGAAAACGGAGCACCCGGAGGAAACAAACGTGACCACAGGGAGGACATGCAGACTCCTCACAGAAGGCACCCCAGCCGAGGATCGAACCGGAGAATCTCTTGCTGTGAGGCGACAATGCTCACCACTGCACCACGGTGGCAGCCCTGACCTATGTATAAGACTAAAGAGACTAAAATCATTTTAATTGCTTCTATCTTAGTATCCATATCCACATAACAAAGGTCCCAGTTTAATATAAACTCAAAAAGACATACTGGTAACTAAAAAAAGACAATAGAAGCCCAAGCTGCTTCGTTCAAAATAAGTTTATTCGTAAAAACAATCCAATCCAAGTTTAGCGCTTTTGTTCCTAATGGAAATTCATCAGAACAAACTATCAATAAAATTGGACTTTTATATTCTGATAAACTGCTGGAAACCAAGTTATGATCACACGACTTGTATGACATCACTAAAGCAATTAGTAAAAACATATAACAAGCATATATAAAGTGTATATAAAAATATATATATAAAGTCCTTGAAACCAATTAACAGTGCTATAAGTATATGAACATTAAAATTACAAATAATTTCATATGCCAGAAGCCGTTTTACAGACTGGAAAATAAATTGCTTTAATATTAATCTTGAGGGTGAACAGTAGGCAACAACTAGCCCTTACCTTGGCTAGCCAGTTAAGGCAGTTTGAGACCAAACTGCAGAAGTTCAAAACCTCGCAGCTTGAAAACGTTTATCTGAAAAAGAACATAGACTTAAAAATCACCCCAAAGGATTTGCGTATATGGCGTTATCCCAATGGGATGGAGGACAAGCCAGAACTGTTATCGGAATTGGTTCACCTGTTTAATCAAGCTGGGTTTGATATCATGAACTTACTGATACAATACCACAGTAAGTTGGACAAAAGTTCGAGTGAGCTCGATGCCTTACATAGCTCTACACAAAATGACTTGTTTTTAGACTACGAAACCAACTACTTCAATATTTTTGATAAAGTTGATGCAACTTTTACTGGTTTAATGGAGTGAAAAATCACTAAGCTTAAGAGGGATATAAAAAAATGTCAAAACAGTCGAGCATATCCCAGGCCACCCGATCTCCATGGGAGCCATCTACGTGTGACTAATCAACAGGCGCAAACTGAAGCAACGTCACATGATATGATAAATTCAACACATCCAGCCAAGCATGCTCCTTTAGATGGAGTCATATTGAGGATATCCGAGCGTATCCAAGATCAAAAGTGCAGAATGGACAGTGTCCCTGCCCAAGCTTTACCACAGAGGTATTTCCAGCAGAGAGTGAGGCCGAAAATGAAAAAGAATAAACAAACATCTTATTATCAGTGGAATTACAAGTGGAGATAGAAATTAGTTCATTTTTTTTCAGGTACTGAACAATTTAGTTTAAAAATCATTACTAACTGCCACAATGGCTTCAAAATATTCAATTATTCTTCCTCTACTTTTACATCCACTCATGCGGATGTTTTATCTAAGGGTTTTACTTTTGAAACCATGAGAAGGGTGGACTAAAGTACAACTATTATGGACTTAAAACTGTTTGTTCATAAATTAAACTTGTCATTATGGTTTAACAATGACATACCTCAGACGAGGATGTCAGTCTACTACAGCAAGGTTTGTCTAATTTTGATCGTGTGTGTGAACACCATATTAGGGATATTTGCAAAGGGAGATGTAAAACAACATTTTCTAATCTAACTACCTCTAAGAATAAATTATTATAAGAGGTGATTACTGATGCACAAATTAGAATCATGAAGCTGGATAATGAACAAGATTGATTATGTAAGTGCAATGAATGAGCTTTTATTAAGTGATGACTATCAGAGATTCTTCTGTCAATGAGATCAATATAGCATACGGTAAAATTGACACGTTGTTTGATCTGTGGATGGAAGGGTCCATTATGAATCAGGAATATGAATTCATGGTTAATGACAAACCCATGGTGGCCAACATATTTGGTGTACCCAAATTACACAAAAATGTTCACCATCCCCCATTTAGACCTATAGTAGACGTTAAGAGGTCAAAAACGTATTTATAGCAAAGTTTTTGTATGCTGAAGTAAAACCATTTTTGAGTAATATCACACAAATCTGTAGGGACTCCTGACATTTTTTGGATTTGTTAAGCAAAGGTGAGTTTAAACAAGAATGCGTTTTTGTTAGTATTGATGTTTCTACCTTGTTCACTGTTATCCCTCATGACATTGGCCTAAATTGGTTTGAAAGTCAACTTTCAAAGGCAGGTCTTGGTAGTGGCAGTAGAGTCTTCACTCTAGTCAAACTGATGGAAGTGGTGTTAAAAAAAATATATTTTTTTGGTTTGAGGGACAAATATTAAAGCAAATGGCAGATGTGGCCATGGGTGCAGTGTGTGCACCCATGTTTGTTAATTTAGTCATGTCAGAATGGAAAGAGAGGTTTATCTTGAAAAGTACATATAAAGACCGTTGGATGTTATACACCCGGTTTTTGAACAACATTTTTATTATGTGGGTTGAATCACAGGAGAAGCTTCTAGAATTTGTTACTTATATTAATTGTATTGGCAACTTTCTGAAGTTTACCTATAACTATGATCAAAATCAAATTTCTTTTCTTGATGTCACCCTATGTAAGAACATCCAAAAGGGTTCTTATGTCTCTAATATTCATCGAAAAACCACTTTTTCAAATAACTATCTACTATTCTAGTTGGCACCCATAACACCAAAAACAGTCAGTGATAAAAGATCATCTGGTCCGGTCAGCACGGATGGTCACAGACACAGATACTTTTTGGTGGAAGTTGATAAACTAATTACTACGTTCATCAACAGAGGGTATCCAATGAGATTGTTACCTGAAGTAAAGTTAGAGGTTATTGCCAAAAGAAATTCGGGTGTATACACCCCTATATTGTCAGTAAGATAGATATGTCATTTGGAAATGTGTCTTTACAATCAGTGGGCTTACCATCAATTTCTTTGAGATATTCATTTATTAACACCTATAATTTAGACAGCCTTGATAGAGCTGCAGTTATACACAAAAATTGGCCATTACTCAATTCTGATCCCCAATTAATGGATACATTTGGTGTTAGACTATCCATTGTGTATTGAAAAGACAAGTCTTTGAAACAACTTACTGAACGTACTTGGCCTAGGAATGCGGTAGGTAAAAAAGGAATATACAAGTGTGGTCCTCATTCCCAATGCAAGTTTATTATACAAAGTGAGAGGTTTGATATTGGGGGAAAAGATTTAAAGCTGGAGGCCATTTTTACTGCATTTCTACTCAAGTTGTTTATCTAGCCCAATGCCAGGAATGTCCAGCATTTTATGTTGGTAAGACCTCCCGTAGATTTAGGGATTGTATCTACGAATATACATTGGATATAAGGAAGCAAAAAAAAAACACTAATGCTTTTTATAGGTATATCAGGGCAAATCCTACACATAAGTTTGGGTTTCTTATTATACAGCAAGTTAAAGAGGATGTACAAGGAAGGATTTTAGATGAACACCTTTCATTACAAGAACTAAAAATGGCAACTTTGACTAAATGCCCTACTGTCACCTGGTTTAAGTGATGGTAGCACTATTGTACCCGTCTTAAAACTTAGAAATTATGTGTAATTTTAATATTCATATACTTATAGCACTGTTAATTGGTTTCAAGCACTTTATATATATTTTTATATACACTCAATATATTTTTGTTACATTTTTACTAACTGTGGTTTTAGTGATGTCATGTAAGTCATGTGATTATAACTTGGTTTCCATTGGTTTATCAAAATATAAGAGTCTAATTTTAATGATATTGTTTGTTCTGATGAAGTTCCATTAGGAACATAAGCGCTAAACTTGGATTGGATTGTTTTTACGAATAAACTTGTTTTAGACTGAACAGCTTAGGCTTTCAGTTTCACAGCTTTTGTGTTACCTTCTCATTAGTCTCTTCCCATATGTCCTTAGCTGCCACAACAGATTAATTTCTAATCCATACTTCTAAATACTTCATTTTATCATGTCCCCATAAATTTGGATATTGTGGAACGACTATGTGTGTGAACACACACTTTACTGCTATTGCCGTTGTTTTGGCTTCATTAATATTGCATTTTTAGAAGATGTGAAACTGTCTTAAAATGTCCCACAACATTATAATGTCCCTTTCTGGTTTTGTCATGTATAAATAATATCATCTGCAAATAGAGCAGATTTTCCTGACTACCATACCAATTACATCCTTGAATTTCTGAGTCCCTTATTTTCTTTGCCAGTGGTTCTAAAAATAATGCAAACAACAAAAGGGAAAGCAGACAACCATGCCTGGTTCCTATATTCAAGCAGAAGTTATCAGAGAGCACCCTACCCACTATGATTTTCATCTCAGATCCCTCATATACACTCTTAATCAACCTTATAATTTTATCAGAGAAAGCAAATGCTTATATTGCCCTGCTAATAAAGTCCCAGTCTACTCTATCAAATCAGGGGTGTACCCAGACATACTCTTTATACTTTCCTGAATATTTTGTTTTCCTGAGCAGCACATCAATAGGGTTTTTTTAGCTCACATTATATCTACAACTGCCTAAATGGATGCATCCAACAACAGGTGCAATATTGCTAATCTAAAACAATGTATG
>NC_056736.1:677227867-677285367 GCF_019279795.1 Protopterus annectens
TACTTTACTATCTTGAAATACTGAAATCTCGAATTTCAGTATCTTGAGATGAAAGTGCCAAAAGTGCAGTTGAGAGAAACTGCAGTTGCTTGAATTCAGAATGTAGAATCCGTGGTTTTGGTGGTGAGTAACGTGGGACTGACTGTGTTGGTAAAGTGCGGTTTGCTGTGGTATATAGTTTGCCTGTCGTCGTGTGGATATGTATGGAGTTTCAGGTAAGTGCTGTTTTTTTAAGGGTTTTGGTTAGGGGTGTGAGTGTATGCGAGTGTATTGGGATGTATTAGGTGTGGGTTAGGGAAGGTAGGTAAGGGTGTGTGTGTGCAACTGTTGAGAGTGGTGGTGTTTGGAAGTATGTGATGTGTGTTTGTACAAGGGGAATATAGAGTATGTAGTGGTGGATTTAGTGTCTGTCTTTTTAGTGCGACCTCGGAGTTAGTATATATATAAGTACCGGAGGAGTGGGGGGTGCAGGGGGGGGCTTGCCCCCTTGCTTATATGTAGGTTAGGTGTGTGTGTGTGTTGTTGTGCATGTGTGTGTTTTATTGTTTTGTTGTAGTGTGGGGAGGAAGGAATGTGCATGCTTGTGTGGTGGAGGGTTTATTTAAAAGTTGCGATTTTGAATTTCATTATTGTGACTGTTCGGCTTTACAGTCTCGGGATACTGAAATTCGAGATTTCAATGTTTCAAGACTATAAAGTGAATCTATATATATATATATATATATATATATATATAGATATATAGATATATATATATATATATATATATAGATATATAGATATACATACACACACATACATACACACACACACATTACACACACACATATATATGTATCATAAGATGGCGGCGCCATATCCGGCAGTGGCCTCTTAGGCTCCAGTTGTCTTGTTTTTCGGTAGTGCGGTAGCATTACTAGAGTTGCTGGTGACCGAGTGTGGAGAGAAGGCAGCCGTGGTGTTGGTGGATCGATTGGACCGGGGCTGTTCCGGATTAACTCAGGTAGCTGGAGAGGTTGGCATGGTAGGAATGGCTGGAGTGATTGGCCTGGCTGTGGCCGTTCAGGCCTGTATATGGAGAGGTACACCAAGAGGAATGGATTGTGGTGACCAGGTGCTAGATGGTGTCAGAGGGTGTTGTGCCAGTTTCGAGTGGATGGTGAAGGTGGAAATGGACTGCTGCTGGTGGAGATGAGGTTGGTGTCGGAGTGGACAGTGGATCATGGAGACTGTGGTCGCTGACCTGGACGAGGGCAGATGGTGGAGACTAGACTGTCTGCTTGGATGTGTGCTGATCCAGACTCTTGAAAGTCTGGTTTTGTTGGAATGGTGAAAATGGAATGGGACTTGCCAGTGCGGAGATGGAGCTTCGGTTGTTGGGACTCTGGGTTGTGTGTGTTTACTGTAATTTCATTCAGCTGTGCACTTTATGGTGTACAGTCTGAATGACAATAAAGTTTACTTACTTATATATGTGTATAATAAAACTACCAAAGTAAACTGAAGAAAACAAACAGATATTCAAAGACATTTCTATGGCTAAAAGGAAGAAATACCATGAGTCTGCTCTGGTATTTAGTGCTTACATTATTTAACTGATACTAAGAACTTCTTCAGAATATAGAAACAGAGCAGAAATAATTCATTTAAACAGTGGCGTGAGAAAGGTATTTGGAATACATTTCTTAATTAAGCCAATTACTTTTATTCATTTTAAAATAAAATTTAAAAAAAAAACAACTAGACAGCAGTCTATATATATATATATATATATATATATATATATATATATATATATATATATATATATATAGATAGATATACACACACACACACACACACACATAAATATGGGGTCCGCATGGAGAGATGAAAAGCTAGCAAGCAAAGGACAGTAGTAGTGCTGAAATTGAATTCATTCTCAAGTCTTGGTAAGTACCTTCACAAGGTGGACCTTGTTTTCCACAAAATCTCACCAAAGCGACACAGATATACAGACTGTATTTATATAGCATATACCATGGACAGAAGTAGGTCAAAATTAAAAAAGATAGCTTGGTGCACAAGACTCAGGATATATAAGTGCCCAATCCTGGTAGGTGCACTGATGCCAGGACTGGAAAAATGACAGTGTAGAATTCTCAAAATACTGAAACATTCCTACAATGAGGCCAGGCCCAGGGGTAGGATGGGCCTCCTATTTTAGAAGGAAGTAGAAGTCCACAAAACAAAAACTGATAAGCCAAAGAAGAACCATAAAGATGATAGAGGGGACTACTGAGGATATGAATGAAGTTTTATGTATTGTTAATATTATGCAAAAAGCCCAGAATTTCCAGACACAAGATGTACAAAAAAGAATGAGAGAAATTAGAGGAAAGAAAAATACTTCCACAAGAAAAACTGCCAGAAGCTTCAAATAAAAATGTATGATCATTAATACAACAAATTTGCGAAAAAGAGTATACAGACCAAGAAACTTTGATCTGTTTAGAAAAAGAAGCATCTGAGGAAGTGTGAAAATATAAACAACATAACCTAGATATTTTTGAAAAGTATAAAAAATAAATATGGACATGGGAAAGAAAGAGAGTTTTGATATGGTACAATATTTATGCAAAGGCGAAAGGCAAACTAATTAATATAAAGGCGGCAGCCCCAAAAATATTCAAAGAAAATTACATGCAAAGGCATCCAGACATGGAAAATTTCACAATAAAAATAATATCACAAAGAGAGACTGTAGAAAAGACGATTAGTGAAGTAGAAGTTAAAAAAATAGAAGATGAAGTTATAGAGTGGCTGCAAAGTGAAAGATTTGGTGTAGACGGTCTAACACAAGTTACATCATAGCATGATGGAACAAATCCCCAAAGTAAAGAGAAACAGGAAGATCAGGAAACATCTGAAGTAGAAATGTGGACATGGGAAAGAATATAGCAATAACCTACGCCTGGGTGTGGGTAATGCTGGATTTACCCACGGTTGGTGTGGTTTCATCCCGAGGGCGAAGCCCGAGGGACCAAACAAAGCCAACCGTGGGTAAATCCAGCATTACCCACACCCAGAAGTGGGTTATTGCTATTATACAATGACATTATTTAAGAAAAGAAATAATTACTTTTCTTAAATAATGGCATTGTATAATGCCTCTTTACTGCCCTTCCGCAGCTGTCTGGTATTCTGCAGCAGTTCTGATGTACTGCGCATGCCTACGCAGTACATCACAGCTGTGGGCAAAAACACTGTTTCGCTATGTTAAATGGGTTTAACATAGCGAGACAGCTTTAAAATAAGCAACGGAGATCTCCGTTGCTTTTTTTAAACCTGCGTCGCTATGTTAAACTCTTTTAACATAGCGAGACAGTGTTTTATACTAACCGAAAAAGTCCGGGCGACCGGACCTTTTTCCGTTAGTATATTGAGGGATTTACAACGGGCACGCTGGTTGGGCTGGCCAATCAGCGTGCACGTTTTATTGGAGGAATTGTATAATAAGAGATTTAATATGGTGTAATATATATGCAAAGCAGAAAGTAAAACTAATTAATACAAAAAGAGCAGCATCAAAGATATATGAAGAGAAATACAGGCAAAGGAATATGGACACGGAAAACTTAATACAAACATTAAGAAGACAAAGAGGAAAAGTACAAAAGGATGGGACTCTGGGTTGTGTGTGTTTACTGTAATTTCATTCAGCTGTGCACTTTATGGTGTACAGTCTGAATGACAATAAAGTTTACTTACTTATATATGTGTATAATAAAACTACCAAAGTAAACTGAAGAAAACAAACAAATATTCAAAGACATTTCTATGGCTAAAAGGAAGAAATACCACGAGTCTGCTCTGGTAATGGAGAAGTTAAAGAAACCAACTGAGATTATGGAGTACCTTCAAAGTGAAGGATTCAGTGTAGAAAATCTAATTCAGAAAGCACTGGACCTGCAAATTAAGGAGAAACCAATGGAATGCAAAGCAATTGGTCAGGTGCCATATGAAGATATTTTGGAGCCTTCCACGTGAAACCAGTATAAATGTTCACTTGATGTGGACAGCAAGGGAAGGAACAGGAAAGTGTGGAAACTCTGATGCAGTTAATGTTACGGAGTGATAGGTCAGTGAGGGTTCACATATGACAGTGCAACGAATGGCACAGCATGAAATTGATGAGAATGTGCCACAGGAAGATGCAATAGAACTTTTTATATAATGCTAGCAGGAAATGGAAAACAAAAAATATGCCCTTAGTTTAGAAGAAAATGAGCTAAGAGAAGAGCTGCTTAATTTAATAGAAATGGCTGGACATACTAAGATCAATGAAAGAAATACACTGCAGAAGGTCAATGATGCTTTCTTGTTGGTACAAGAATAAACAAATATTTGTGGGTTCTGTTTAAGCAGCTTTATTATATACAAACACATTACTATTGTTAGCTATTGACTCTAACTTAAGTAACTTATATACAATTAAAGACTGTGATCATGCATGCTTATTCCTTAACTGCTTCTACAAAATGGCACAAAGATGAGCAAGTGTCCGGCTATATATGCCCACATTCAGCTTCGATTGCTTCTTAAAGATACAAGCACACACTATACACTATGATCTACATCCTTCTTCTGAGAAATAGACCATACAATTGTTATGAAGCTGTTTAGCATGCAGATATCACAGGTAATCCATAGAAGTGCATTACACACTACTAAACGTATTGGTATGCACAATCAAGTCCACATTGCTGCATATTTCACACTTGGTTTAGATATTTGTCCATATTGTGTAACATAAAATTAAGAATTTGATTTAGTAACTGGGACAGCTTCTGCAAAATGGTTGACCTGTGGAATGTTCAGGTCTACTTCATGTTGTCGTAAGCTGACAATATCGAGTCTTATATTGTCGGCACGACAATATTGAAAGTGAAGAACGTCATGCAAGTAAAAGGAAATCTCCGTAAGGGGAGATTTCCATTTACCTCAATGTAGTGTTGTCTCAGAGTTGGTATATTTAAGTAGAGGGGTGTGGGGGCTGCAAGGGGACTTGCCCCCCTGCCTATGCCATTTAGTTTTTGTATTTATTTATTTATTTTTTATGTTATTCGATCTTTTACTTAATCAATAAAGTTTGACCTTTATTGATTTGATTAAGTAAACTTTGAAATAGCATGATATAGATGTGAATGTTCAAACAACGTTCTGGAAAAGAATCAGACTTTTGAACACATTCTAGTCTGGAAACAATGTTTGACTCTGAGAATTTGCATCACAGATGCAATGTTGTGATTGCAATGATGGTGATGTTTCTGGTACAAGAAGATAATGTTTGTGATTCCTCCTTTATTCCATTCCTTCAAAATTTACAAAGTAAACTCTCGTCTCAGGACAAATGCCTGCAATCTGTCCTATTCAATCAAACCCTTTTTTTTTCTGAATTCTTACCGTCTCTCCTTACCTCAACGGACGAAGTAGTTTGTCGTAACTAGATTTCTGGATATTACGCTTCTTAAACAATTGAGCCTTGATCGTTCTAGTGTTCTTCAACTTAGGCTGCAAATGTTAGAAATAGGTACCGCACTTCTAGATTGTTTGGTTGGAAAGTAACCTTTGAGCAGGTCAGCCAAGAATATCCTCATGAGTATATTTCTGAGATTAAGCAAATTCAAGAATGTATCTGTACTGTCATGCATTGACCTCTCAAGTAATAGCTTTGCACTCAGTACTGCTCTTTCAGCTAGACCACTGGAATGGGGATATTCAGGACTATTAGTAACATGTACAAAGTCCCATTCTATTGCAAATTTCTGAAACAACTGACTAGTAAACTGAGTACCATTGTCAGAAAAAAAGTCCGTATGGACTAACATGAACTGAGAAATGATGTTTCAACTTATTATTAACAACTTTTGATGTTAAATTTGGTAGTAGATCAATTTCAAACCAATCTGAATAAGAGTCTATCAAAACTAAGTAGCGCTGATTGTTCCACTCAACGATGTCAGTTGCTGCAGTAAACCAAGGTAATGCAGGAAATGGACTTAGCTGAAGGGTTTTTCTTTGCAAATGTGATCTGGTCCTATTGTATAATGAATAAGAAAAGAATTCTACCAATGTCTTTTGATAATGAAGGCTAAAATACTCATTCTCGTGCTCTTCTCTTAGTAGAAGTAGTTCCTGGGTGATGACCATTATCTAAAAATAGGATGTATTCTTGTTGTACGGAAACAGGAAGACCAATTTTAAATAATGCCCTCTTCCAACAACAATTCATCTCTGAAGGGAAAATATGCTTGCACTTTAGGTGATGCATTAGACTGCTTTGAAGGCCATCCGACATTAATATAAAGCTTCTGTGAAACTGGATCGGTCTGAGTGTTATCTCTTAACTCATCAAGTCTAGTGGTGGAAAAATTTACTCACTGACATTACATCAAAGTCAAAAGTTTCTAATTCAAGCTGTTCTGTTGCAAGTCTTGGAGATATGGATAGGGTAACAGTCAAACAAAGCAATTCATCTTTAGTGTAAACCAATTTGAAATTGTACTTTTGCAATTTGAGCATCATTCTCTGTAATCTTGCAACAGTGGAATGCATATGTTTCTTTAGAATAGTAACTAAAAGCCGAAGATCAGTTTCAATTTGAATAGTTCGACCATAAATATAATCATGAAACTTGGAACATGCAAATACTACTGCCAACAGTTCTTTCTCAATTTGAGCATACTGCACCTCAGTTTGCATTAGTGTCCTAGATGCAAAGGCTACTGGTCTGCCTTGTTGAAGTATAACTGCACCTAAACCAATTTTTAAAGCATCACAAGAAAGAATGACTGTTTGTGCATATCATGGTATCTTAACGTGGGGGGGGGGGGGGGGGTAATTTTCTGCTTAAGGTCTTCAAATGCCTTTAGATGTTCTAACCATCACCATGCAACATTTCTATGTCTGAGCTCTCTTAAAAGATGCTGTCAATTCACTGCAGTCTGGTATGAATTTGCCTAAATCGTTGTCCATGCCCAGAAAATGTGGTAAACTTTGTACAATGTCTGGCACTGAGATCTGTTTGGTCAGGTCAGGTCTCAAGCCTGTACTAGTAAACAAATGGCCTACGTAGGTAACTTCTGGAAGTCTGAATTTACACTTCAGGGATTGAGCTTTAAGTTCACTTCACATGCTCTGTCTAGAACTTTCCTGAGGTTTCTGTCATGCTCTGCTTCACCAATGCCTCCAACCAAAAATCGTCCATTATGCACATGAACAACCTGAAAAAATTTGTTCCACTGCATACTGAAAAACTTCACTTGTAGAATTTATTCCAAATGGCATCTTAAGGAATCTGTATCTGCCAAATGCAGTACCCAAAGTAATTAGAAATGAGGATCTGCTATCCAACATCATTTGCCAAAATTAACTCTTTGCATCCAAAACAGAAAACACAGTGACATTTGGCATTAAAGCTGCAAACTCTTCAACTGTGCGTATAGGATGGTAAAGTCTTTTTAATGCTTTGTTCAGATCTCTTGGTTCATAGGTTCATACTGGGCTATCTGCCCTAGGACATTTATAAGCCTAGCCAGAGTGTGTTTGGCTTTCTCCACCCATTTTAAATTAATTTTGCTATGCCCTTTTTCGAGGTTAGTATACTGTCCCTCTGTCTAACAGTGACACAGAAGTGATACCTGGGGTAAACCTACGATCTCCCATATAGGTTCATATGTTCATACTAGGCTGGGTAATGCATATTCTGATTTCATCTGAGCCTTTTTTGTGAGCAGCTACCATGGACGACACCCGTTCCATTAGTTCTGTGACTGGACAAATCACACCTTACTGCACCATTTTATCCAACTGACCTTTAACTTTGTCCCGCATCGCTATTGGAATTTGCTGGTCTGACTTCTGGATTGATGTCTGGGTCTAACTTCATGGAATACACAACCTAATTTGTCATCGAAAACATAGCATACTCTAAGAAAATTGTGTCTAAAAAAACTGGAACTCAGAACTGCACTTACATGATGAGCCTCTTTGGCAAATGAAAGGAGATTCATTCTTAAACTATCCCTGAGACCCAATAAAGATTGCACTGGTCTTCGGACTACATAAAATAAGAAAGTTGTAACAGCTCTCAGCCAAATAACATGAAAGTATCAATGAATCTTCGGTTTGAATTTATTCGCCTCCATAAGCAACATCTCACACTACTGGCTACAGAGTGGTTCTTTAGTTCTCACTCTTGCAAATGTGTCTGCTGATGCAACATTACACTTTGAGTCAGTGTCCACCTTGAGATCTGTAGATTTTCCATTAATCTGGACAGTACAAAATACTTCACTTCTTGTTAACAAGTTCACCACATCAACTCTTTCACCAAGCACTGATATAACATCCATAGAGAAAGCTCACTGTTTTGACTCTACTTGATGAACTTGCTTATTTGTGTGACTTTTCTGTACAACTGTGTGAGGGTTGCTTGATCTGCAAAACGTCTGGAAATGATTCAATTTTTTAAACTTGTGACATTGCTGACCGTATGCTAAGCACTTCTCTCTCTTAGACTAATGATTCACCCCACAATTGTGACAGTTGACAATAAAGCTAGATTTGGGTTTTGCTGAAACTTGCCTGTGTTGCACTGAGCTGGTGTTGGAGCTTACACCTTTCTTAGAACTTTCTGGAAAGCTGGACATTTTCTTTAGAAATCCTATAGCTGCCAAGTGCTTAGGCCTGTTCTTGTTTGCAGCATGTTGCATACTATCTACATGCACTCTGGAACCAACTGATGCACTTGTCACTCACAAGCATACTACTGTGTTTTTCTGTCACCTCATGGATATGAATCAAAAATAAAATCAGAGCGAGAAAATCTTGTATGTTCAAAAACGATGTTCCAGTATGTTCAATATTCATTAAATTCATTAAACGATCCCGTATGAAGACATATATGCACTAGTACATGTGAAAAAATAATAAAGATACAAATAAAAATAAATAACAATAAATAAAAAGAACAAGGCAGGAGGGAACACAAAAACTTTTCTCCTAAGGGTTCAATCCTGGCCTCAGGTCTAATCGCAAATGTAGTTTTTTAAAACTAAATTTATACGCTTATCACTACCTAACTACATAAAACATTTCTGTTAATTCACAACAGTTGTTACATATCCCCTTAAACAGACTGAAAATATCATATTTAAAACATTTGTAAATCTTGTATTTCTAATGACTTATACAATGTACCAACATGTTAACTGGTAAGGAAAATATATGATGTCACCTGGGCTATGTTAATTAATTAAACAAACTGGTTTTCTCACTAGGTATATATTCTCCAACTGTTACACCATGTTTTATCTTTATGTAAAGTGCTTATCTGCCAAATAAAACTCAAAAGTTTTGAGTTTCCTCCTGCCTTGTTCTATTTATTTATTGTTATTTATTTTTATTTGTATCTTATTTTTTCAGATGTACTAGTGCATATATGTCTTCATACGGGATTGTTTAATGAATTTAATGAATATTGAACACACTGGCACATCATTTTTGAACATACAAGATTTTCTCGATCTGGTTTTATTTTTGATTTAGTTTTGACGTGGACCCTAGGGGACAAGGATTACCAAGAGGGACCATCTCGGATGTACTAAGTGCATTTTTTACAGTCTAAACCTCATGGATATGAGGAATCTCTATGGCTTTACTCAATATTAAATCATTGTCATGAAGTAAAATCTTTTTCACAGCAACACTAATACCACATACAATCCTGTCCTTTATCAGCTCATCTTTTAGATCACCAAACCAACAAATTCCAGCTCTGTTTCTCAAGTGAGTTATGTAAGCAGCAAATGTCTCCCCTGGCTTCTGAGATCTTGTGTAAAACAAATGCATCTCTAATGTAACATTCGCCTGGGGGGTTACACATTTCTCTGAACTTACTACCAACATAGTGGGTGGACAACCACATTTTGCATTTAGAAATGAGAAAAATCTGAAACAGCAGCTTTGCTATCCAAGGAGATCTACTCTGATGGATAGCACAGTGAATGGCACCCATAGGTGTGGAAAATGCATGCAGTACATTTATACAGATGAATCAAGGTTTTTTAAGCACCCTGAAACAGAGCTAAAGGATTCTGCTGATTGCAATACTAAGAATGTAGTGTATGTAAGCTCACTGCACAACATGTTTCCATTTCTATGTTGGCAAAACTAACCGTTACCTTAGGGAACGGATAAGGGATCACCTTTACTGCAGTCTGCACTAGAAGAAAACAACTGTATAGTGCTTTGGCTAAGCATACAATGGATAAGGGGGATGAACATATATTTTTGTTTCAGGTTTTACACATTCAGAATGCCAGCAATAGGATGGGGGACATAATCAATGCTACTGAAAATATGGAAGTAAAATGGATTTTGCGTTTAGGAGCACACAGAGGTTTGGGTTTGAATGATAGTGTTCCATTGAAGCCAATGCAAAAATCTAGAAGGTTAAAATAAAATAAACAACAATACTATCTTAACAAGAGAAGACTACATAAACACATGCAGGGCTTTGGGCCAATATGACAGTACTTCTTGAGCTGCTTTCTAGGACAGATATCACTAAAGACAAGCGTTTGTTGAGATGTATGTTTAAAGCATATGTATTTACTAGGTGGATAGCATGTGCATTTATTAGGCAGAATATATGTATTAAGTTGTTGAGTGTGCACTGCTTATATTTTTATATAAATTTACATATATTGTTATGCCTATACCCACGCAGACAAGCAGTTACTAAATGGGGAACATGAGTATATGTATTTACTCATTGACTTTTTATGTACTTTATTTATATTTATCCACATTTTTGCTTTTACGTTTTGTGCATGTGGTTTTTAAACAGTGTTTTTCTGACTTCAGCATCAAACTAAAGTAAGCACTACATCCACCCCTGTGAATACCCACTTCCCTTAAAGGCACAGCACTTTCCTTATAATATTCTGGCATGTCGAGTGGTAGACTACTAGCATCCTCTCCTGTTCAACTGGTTAATCTGGGAATCTTCAGACAATGCTACAATTGTCTCATGTACACAGACAACCCTCTCCTCCTCCCAACAAACACAAATAGATGTGAGAGATGCAACTACTTAGCCAAACTGGAGCCTGAACTCCCTCAACTCAGGACTGGCAAGACCAGACAGGAGGAGAAGGAAACCAAGCAAACAACAAACCCAGTCACACACAGACCTACCCCAACTGCAAACCAAACACATAATAACACAAAAACATACTCGGAGGCTCTAATAAAAAACTTACCAAAACAACAGAGGCTCCCAAAGCAGACACCAAAAAATACACCACCCCAAAACACAACACATGCAACACATACTTCAAAAAATCAGTGTGTCAAACAAACACAGCCCTTAAGGCCAAACACTATGCCTGATACACTAGTGATAGGTGACTCTATAGTCAGACATACTGACGTTCCACTTACCAGGCTGAACAAAGAGAGGATAACGGTGAGCTGCCTATCGGGGGCTAGGATTCGACACATAACACACGCACTCAGGTCACTCAAGGGCACGTACAAATGTGACACTGTCATTGTCCATGCCGGCATGAATGACCTGAGACGTACCTCCCTGGACTACATGAAAAGAGACATAGAGGAGCTCTCTGATTATATAGCCCAGGCAGTTATGACCCTGACCCTGAGCAGCATCTTGCCCTCACCAAGAATGATGCCACAATACAAAGACAAGATGATTAGCTTTAATAATTGGCTCAATTACTGGTGTCATTCTAGGGGGATCCAATGTCTGTCTGCTTGGGAGGACATGCTGGACAAGCCACGTTGCTTCGCAAGGGATGGCTTGCACTTGTCACCACTGGGCTTCCGGATATTGGCAAAGGCTCTTGCCACCCCCCCATAGTGTCTTTTTTAGGCAAGGCTCAAAAGACGAACCCACCACCTTAGAAATCAAAAATGGAAAAAAATTAAGGGTAATGCTGCTCAACACCAGAACTCTAAATCTCAAGATGCAGGCCTTCGAAGCACTCCTCAGTATGGAAAACATTGATGGCTGCGCAGTAACTGAAACTTTTAGTTATGTACTCACCATAACTTCAGATGTTTGGGATCCATCTCACCTACATTCTGACTGATGGGTTCGGAGCCGATCCCTCGGCTCTGACTCGGCACGCTTATGCTATAGAGCGAGGCCTCTAATTGGCTGAGCTATCTTTATCCCAGGATGCACCACCACTAATCCCCCAGATCTTGTTTGTCCGCATTCATGCACACATGCACAGCTTGTTTATATAACATTGTTAGATGTTTCAAGATGAAACAACAGGATTCGGACCTTCTGATATCCTCTGATCTCCAAGGAAGGGGGAAGGAGGGTGGGTTATTGGGAATGTAGGCGAGATGGATCACAAACATCTGAAGTTATGGTGAGTACATAACTAAAAGATGTTATGTGATCCTATCTCGCCTACATTCTGACTGATGGGACAGCGTCCCTAGCACCTAAATCCCGGGTGGCTCATTGGAAAACACTCCTGAGCACTGTGGAACCAAATGAAGCTCGTCCTCTAGATGCCACATCTAATTTGTAGTGAGAAATGAAGGTGGGGGGAAGACCATGTAGCCGCAGCACAAATGTCACCAATAGCAAGCTTAGAATGAAATGCTACCGAAGTAGCCATAGCCCTTGTAGAATGAGCCTTGACAAGAGGTGGTAAGCTCTTTGTTAGAATAAATATAAGCTTGAGTAATACAGTCCCTGATCCATTTGGCAATAGTGACCTTTGTGACAGCGTTGCCCAATTTGTTTTCTGCAAAGGATACAAACAACTGATCTGTTTTCCTTGACTGTTTGGTCCTATCTAAATAAAAACGTAACTGTCTGTGGACATCTAGTGTGTGGAAAATAAACTCCGCTTTATTGGAGTATTTTGGGAAAAAAATTGGAAGCTCTAACGATTGTTGCAAGCATAAAGTAGAACAAACTTTAGGAACAAAAGAAGGATTTGGTCTGAGGGACACCCTGTCTGTATGAAAAACCAAGTACGGGGGTTTCACTGACAAAGCTTGAAGTTCTGAAACCCTTCTGGCTGAAGTAATCGCCACTAGAAAGGCTGTCTTCCATGATAGAAACTTTAGATCACAGGTAGCTGCCGGTTCAAAGGGGAAAGAAGTCAGGGCACGCAACACTATATCGAGATCCCATGGAGGTGCAGGATGAGAAATCGGAGGTCTTAATAGAGCAGCACCTTTCAAGAAGGTCTTACACAATCTGTTGCTCATTAAAGGTGGGTCTATGGATTCATGAAAATTAGAAATTGCTGCCAATTGCACTTTGATGGTAGAAACTGAAGAGCCTTGATTGAAAAGAGAGGTCAGGAATTTGAGTACTTCTGCCACGGGAGTAGAAATGGGGTCCAGGCCCCGGAGTTAAGCCCAAGTAGCAAACCTTTTCCATTTGCTAGAATACAGTTTCTTTGTAGCAGACTTGTGGGCTGAAGATAATATGTGCACAACATCTGGATCCAGTGCATGTCTCCTGACTATCGTCGGAAGAGGAGGAGCCAGGCCGTCAATTTTAAGGTGTGTAGGGACTGGTGTAGTAGTCCCGACTGATGAATCAGTAGGTCTGGGACCTGGTCCAGGAACCATGGACCTTCCAGAGCATGTTTCCGAAGATAGGGAAACCACACTTGACGAGGCCAGTAAGGAGCAATTAAGATCATCTTGCTCCCTAAGAGAGATGCCTTTTGAATCACCCTGGGGAGGAGAGGAACTGGAGGGAAGGCATAAAGCAGGCCGGTGGGCCAAGGATGGACTAATGCGTCCATGGGGCTCTTCCCCGGAGCCCGGGTTAGGGAGAAAAATTCTTTGCACTTCGCATTCAGAGGAGTCGCGAAGAGGTCGCAACACGGAACTCCCCATTCGCTGAAAATCTGCCTTGTAACTGTCATATTCAGAGACCATTCGTGAGGAGAGAGGATGGTTCTGCTCAACCTGTCGGCTATGACATTGGACTTGCCCGGTATGTGAGTAGCCACTAGGAAGCGTTTGGTCGAGACTGCCCATTCCCAAACTCTCATCGCTTCTCTGCAAAGAGGATAGGATCTGGTCCCTCCCTGTTTGTTCAGGTACCAGACAACTGACATGTTGTCTGAGTGAACAGCAATTATGCCCTGAGGGAGATAATCGTGAAGGGCTTGAAGGGACAGGAGTACTGCCCTCATTTCTAGGATGTTGATGTGAAGAGGGGTCTCTTCCAGGTGCCATTTGCCTTGGACTGACCTGCCCAGGGAATGCCCCCCCCCCCCATCTGGGAGGCGTCCGTGGTCAAAGTGGCCGCCGGAGGAGGAAGAACAAAGGGTCGTCCCTGATCCAAATTGGAGGACACTAGCCACCAGCGAAGGTCCCGTTTGCAAGATTCTGTGATCCATATGAGATGATTGAGAGGGAGTTCCTGAAAGGACCACTGAGTTGAAAGAAGCCACTGGAGGATTCTCATGTGTAAACTTGCCAAGGGAACTAGCAGAGCTGTGGCAGACGTGGATCCCAATAGTTGTAGGACCATTCTGGCTGGGGCTTTGGACCTGGGGAGTAAGGCTCAAACTTGATTTTGAATGGTTTGAATTCTGTCTGCAGGTAGATAGACCCGCATCTGGTTTGAATCTATCTCTACCCCTATGAATCTTATTCTTTGAGATGGCCGCAACACAGACTTTGGCCAATTGAAGGTGATTCCAAGGGAATTGCCCAGTGATATTGTGGCTTGCAGGCTCCGTAGAAGTAGATGCTTGGAGGTGGCAGTTAGGAGCCAGTCGTCTAGATGGGAAACACCTGGAATCCTAGACTTCTCAGGTGAGCAGTCACTACTGCCAAGCATTTGGTGAACACCCTGGGGGCTGTGGTGAGACCAAAGGGCAGCGCACGGAACTGAAAATGACTGCCTCCTAGGCTGAAGCGCAAATGTCTCCTGGACGTTTGATGTATTCTGATATGATAATATGCGTCCTTGAGATCTATGGAGCACATCCAAACACCCTTCTCCAACAATGGGAGAATGGTTTGTAGAGTGACCATTCGGAACTTGGACTTCTTGACTGAACGGTTTAGGTTGCTTGGGTCCAAAATGGGCCTCAAGTCCCCGGTCTTTTTTGGCACCAAAAAGAATCTTGAGTAAGTCCCTAATCCGATCTGGTCTGTGGGATGACTCCTTTTTGCAGCAGCTTTGAAATTTCTGAGGCTGCGGTATCCCGTTGACTGGGTGGCGGGTCCGGGATTTTTTTGGACTGAGGGGGGGGTGGGCGAGAGAATGGGATGGAGTAACCTCCGGCGATAATTCGAAGCACCCATCGGTCCTGAGTGATCCCTTCCCAGGCCTTCAGGTGCTTCGAAAAACGACCCCCAACTGGCTCCGGAGCAGCACAGTCGGGCAATCCCTCAGGGACTATGAAAAGCTGAAGAGCCACGAAAGGACTCGCGGTCTCCAGTGTTGCGAGGGCCTCTGCCGCCTCTGGGACGGCGTCTTCCAGATGAATTTCCCCCTCCTCTGCCTCTGGAGGGGGAACCTTCCTGCTGAGAGGGGTAAGACTTCTGAGATCTACGGAACCACATTTTCCCTCCTCTTTTAGCCTTGGGATAAGGCCGAAAGGGAGTGGAAAATCGTGCCCCTACGGCAGTCAGAGTCTTACCCTCCTGTTCACAGCAGGTAAGTGTGTCTTTTACCTTGGGTCCAAACAGGGAGGACCCATCAAAGGGGGCGTCGGCAAATGAAGACTTAAAGGCCTCCGCGAAATGACACAGGCGGAACCAGGCTTGTCTCCGTAGAGCAATGCCTGTACCCGCCGCTCTACTCGCCCCTTTGGCCGCATACGAAATGAGCCTCATGGACGAGTTCGAAATGGATGACATTGTAGCCAGCTGAGATCCAACCGTCTGGGCCAGCTCCTCAGGCAGGTTACCTAAGAGGGTATCGGATAACTCCTTGATCAGATCCCTCTGAAATCTCGTAAAGTGCGTCAGGTAGTTCAAAGACCTCAGAGTAAAGGCCGCTGAACTAAGGGTGCGCTTACCGTACCGATCCATGCTCCTAGACTCCTTATTAGGAGGATGGACGTAGAAGCCTCTGCTACATCTTGCTGGGTAGCAGATGCCACCACCATAGCATCCACAGCCACACCTTTCATAAGGAACTCTCTATCTGGGGGCGCCGAGAGAAATTTGTTCGGACGAGCGGGTTCCACAGAGTCTGGGTGTTCCCACGCCCTTCGACAGATCAAATCCAAGAGCTCGTCGAAGGGCGGAGACACCCAGGAGGCGGAGGGCTGAGCCCCGAAGGCCTTCAGGAACACTGACTCATCAGCAGAGGGAGGTTTGGACTGCCAGCCGCCTCGTTGTTTTAGGGCTTCCAGGATGTCTGCAAAGGAGACATCATCCGAGGACGACTGGGGGACCCCTCTGCATCATCGAGATCAGTGTCAGATGTCAAAGACTCATCAGGGGAGTCAACGTGCTTCCTCTTGCACGATCTCTTCCTGGGAGGTTCTTCCGAAGAGGCTTCAGAAGGACCTCCAGGAGGGGGAGAAACCCCAGCGGGGGTAACCTGAGGCCCAGGGGCTCCGCTGTCTACGGACAGGGGGACTGCCAACGACCCAGTCTCCAAATGTAGGGAAGGAGCTGGGGAAACTGTGGAGGTAGCCAAGGAAGATTTGGCTAAAGCACTCCTCATAGCCCTGAAGGCGGGACCACCAGAATCCTGGGAGGGTCCCCCCTCCGTGGCCACGACAGTGGACGGTACTCCCGCCGCCGACGCACCAAGAGGGAGACTTGGGACCGAAAGCATCAATCCCGAAGCCTCCCCCCCAGGGCCGAAGGAAGAAGTCCGTGCACTGAACTCCGACCCAAGAGCCGGAGTCGGAGCAAGGGTCGGGCCTGACCCTAACACCTCCACTGGTTCCACCAGCACCTGCTCCAACAGTGCAGAAGCTGTTGGAGGAGAAAGTACAGTAGGGGAGTGGACCATCGGCTCCGAAGCCAAATGGGCTGGAGCCGAAACCATCTTTTGGAACACCGGAGACTGGAAGAGTCGAAGGAGCACCCTGTCGATGTCCGAATCAGACATCTTGGATGATCTCGAGGATACCGATCGGGCCCGAACCGATTTCTCCATCGGCTCCGAAGGGCTCGGGGACCGGCTCCGAAATGACTCAACAATTATCGGCTCCGAGGAAACCTTTAAGGAAATTTCCCTCTGTGCTGATAAGGACTTCGGCTCTGAGGGGGAAGAGTCTGAGCCGATGACCCTTATCGGCTCCAATATCAGTGGAGCCGATGAGGGTGACCCGCCTCTCGATGCTCCAGACCTCGGCTCCGAAACCAGAGGGGTCGAGGCTGGAGGCATCGAGGCAGACCGTTCCGACCTCGGCTCCGAAGTCCGTGGAGCCGATGGAGAAGTCTGCTTAGTTTTCTTAGCAGTCGGTTCCGACTGACTGGTCGGAGCCGACGCTTTCCTCTTTTTAGAAGGAGACGGAGAGGAAGATAAAGCCTCCTCGAAGGAAGGCTTGATTAATCCTTTGAGGATTAATTTGTTTTTCCTCTCCTGGAGGACTCTGGAGGAAAACGCAGGGCATACACTGCATGATTCTTGCAGATGTTTAGCACCAAGACAATAGACGCACGAGGAGTGGTCGTCTGTTGTGGACATTTTGAAGCCACACCTCGTGCACTTTTTAAACCCGGAGGGTTTATGCTCTTTAGACATACTAAGGCTACACAAAACAGATAACCACAGTAAACACTAAAGGGTTTGACACACAGGAACACAATTATGTACACCACTAACTTAGTGTAAATATTTAAAACTAAAGAACTTTTTTTTTTTTTTTTTTTTTTTTACACAAGATTGTCAGAAAGAGAAAGGAAAAAAAGGAGGGTCAAGACCCTCTAACTTAAACGGGTACTTGACCCACACACAACCACTAAAAAAGTAGTAACCACAGGGGAAGGCCCCTCTAACTTAAACGGAACCTTCTCTGACAGGAAAAAAACACGAAAATTTTATCAAACCTTATGAAAAACACTCGTACACAAAGAATAGCCGTTTAAACAGCTTTTGGGTTTAAATGAAGCAAATACTGACAGGAAAAAAGCCTAATATATAGTACTTAGCCCAGCCAATGTTGAGACCACGTCCAAGCTCTGTAAGCGGCAAACGAGATCTGGGGGATTAGTGGTGGTGCATCCTGGGATAAAGATAGCTCAGCCAATTAGAGGCCTCGCTCTATAGCATAACCGTGCCGAGTCGGAGCCGAGGGATCGGCTCCGAACCCATCAGTCAGAATGTAGGTGAGATAGGATCACATAACATCCTGGTTCAAGGCTCCAGAGAGCACCCCAGTGATACCAGGCTTCACCTCGTATCATGCTTTTCGGCCCCAAAACCCAGCCCGAACCACAAAAGGAGGGGGAGTGTCCATATTCATCAAGGATACCCACACCTCCAGGTTAGTGGCAACACATGAATCATCGGAGACCATCCAAGTGCAGCTAACCACAGGCAAAACTGCTATATAACTGGTTGCATGTTACAGACCACCCTCCCAATCTCAAGAACTCCATTCAGCCTTCCTGAAGACACTGGAGGATATGAATGTCTCACTAAATACCATCATATTGGGAAACTACCAAACATAGACTGGGTGCACTATTCTAGCCCAAACACCCTAGCCCAAAGGTTCCTGGAATTCATAAACTCAAATGCATTGGAAAAGTTAGTCACCTCTCCCACTAGGGGTGATAACATACTAGTCCTGATCATCACTAACATGGGGTCAAAATGCTCCACACCGGAAGTATACCCCTCACTAGTGAGATCTGACCACAAACTAATCACCCTGGATATACATATCCCACCTCCACCCCCAGCACAAAAGAGTATAGTGAAAAACTTCTCAAAAGCCGACTTCACACTTCTTAAGACTGAGATGGTATCCTTTAAGCCCACTGGGCCAGTGGAAACCACAACCCACAATGCTGAATCCTTCACAAAAGCTTTCTACGGACATCTCCAAGAAAGCATGGATCACGCAATCCCAAACAAGACCAAGACCCTCTCCACCAAGGAAAAGCGCCCTGTCTGGTGGACCCCAGCCATAAACAAACTGTATAACAAAAGAAGAAAACTAATGCAAGACAGAGCTAAACCCCATAAAGGGAAGGCAGCTCTGATCTGCAATAGTAAAAAGCTACGTTCTCTCATAAAAACATCCAAGGCCAACTATGAGAAAAAAATCGCCAAAGACACTAAAGATAACCACAAGGCCTTCTTCAGTTATGTCAGAAACCTGGGCGGGAACTCCCAGATATGCTCAGAGTTGGTACACAACGACAAAAAATTCACTGAACCCACAGATATTGCCAACATTCTGGCAGATGGGTTCAGTGCAAATTTCTCCACTCCCTCACCCCCAAAAGAAGAAATACTTATCCCAGCTGAATGTAACCTCCCTGCCAACTCAGATGTCCAGGTGAGAGCCGCCCTCAGCAAAGCAAAAAACACAGCGTCAATGGGACCTGATGGTGTCCCCGGTTGCGTACTACGTGAACTCCAAGAGGAGCTAAATCCACATATAAAAATGCTATTTAACCTCAGCCTTGCTACAGGATATGTACCTGAACACTGGCGTACAGCAACAGTGGTCCCACTCCATAAAGGAGGTGCCTCCACATACCCTGGAAACTAACGCCCCATAAGCTTAACCAGCCTTGTCTGCAAAGCTATGGAAAGAATCATTATGGAACTCATAAACAGAGACATTGGGGACCTACAGACTCTTGATCACACCCAGTTCTGCTTTGTAAAGGGCAGATCCTGCCTTTTGAACCTAGTTGACTTTTTCGAAACTGTCACTAGAGCCATTGATGAGGGCAAAGCAGTCCACACAGCCCACCTGGACTTGGCTAAGGCCTTTGACACAATACCCCACTCAGGCATCATAGACAAGCTCAACAGCTTAAATATAAATCCATATGTCACAAAATGGGGTGCAAACTGGCTAAAAAACAGAACCCATTAAGTCAAAATTGCGGGTGCCTTGTCAGATTCAAAGCCAGTCACAAGTGGTGTCCCACAAGGATCTGTCCTGGGACCCCTCTTATTCGGCATTTATTTTCAGATGTGAAAGCAAACATAGGAGGGTTGTGGTTGACAAAGTTTGCAGATGACTGCAAATTAGGCGCTATAGTCGACACACCAGCCGACACACACATCCTACAGAATTGCTCTCACAGAAACAGACAGCCGGTGCCGGAATCACGGCCTGAAAGTGAATGCCAAGAAATGTGTAGTCATCCCCTTTGGGAGAAACAAAGTACCCACAAATTACCACATAGACAGCAACCCACTGAGCACGGAAAAAGAAATCAGAGACCTGGGGACCCAAGTAGATAGTGATCTCTCTTTCGACACCCACGTTGCCAAAGTGGTTAGAAAGACTTTCTATCTTGCCCACCTTATCATGAAGGGTTTTTCAGCCAGATCAAAGGAGGTCACTGTACTCCTATACTCCTCCCTTATCAGGCCCATGATTGAATACAATGCCCCATTTGGTATGTACCTCACCCGGCACTTGCAACAGCTGGAGAGACCCCAAAAGTACCTCACCAAGAGGATCAAGGGTCTACAACACGTCACATGTTTACAGACTAAAGAAACTCCAACTCTATTCAGTAGCATACCACCTACTTAGAGGTGACCTATGCCTGACATACAAGGCCATGTCCAATCAGGATTTGATGGAAATGCTCCACCTCAAAAAATCCAAATCCACCAGAACCACGAGAGCTAAAGATTTGAACCTCAGCACAAATGTGAATAGGACATGCTGGAGGGACAGATTCATAACTCAGAGGCTTTCCACACTCTGGAACAGAATCCCAGTTCACGTTAGGCAGAGTCCCTCACTGACTCTCTTCAAGAGAAATCTTGACGAGTGGACGGGAAATCGTAGGTTTACCCCGGGGGTCCTCCCTGTGTCACTATTAGACAGAGGCACAGTCAATTAATTCTATTAAGTAAAGGGGTCATCAATGTGTCACTACTAAGTCAGAGGCACAGTATTCGGAATCTATTCTGTACACTTATTACCACTATAAGGGGTGGCGATAGCCACATCACTATGGCTAGGCTTATAAATGCCCTAGGGCAGACAGCCTAGTACTAAACTATGAAACTAAGGGCAAAATGTAACCACAGTAATTAATTGATTGTTTTGTGCTGAATTATCTGAGTGGTAGGAATGGTTGTTTTAGTAATGAATTAAAGTATTTAAGTGGTGTTGCTGTTTGAATGAACTGTCTGATGAAGCAATGGTCAGCTTCTTTATTCCAGCTACCTTCCCTACTGGGCACCTGTGTTTCAACATTTCTATGAACTTGCGCGTCAAACACTTGGGGTCTTTTCTTTATTCAGCTTGTACAACAATATGGTGGTCTGCACCTTCTCTTTCATAACTGCTGATGCATACCAAATGAACGCTCCCTTTCTATGGCCTCTGCTTACTCAACTACTTCTACAAAAAAGCACTAAGGTTTTGCACATATGCAGTTATATATGTGCACGTACAGACTCGCATGCTTCTTAAAGATACTCACACACACTCTTTACACTATGATCTACAGTCAATAAAGCCCAAAAAGTCAGAAGTTTGATAAAACAAATGAACACAGTAATTAGGACTATCCATAGAGATCCATGCAATATAACAGAAGTAAATAGAATATATCACTGTACAGCTAAAATAATAACTGATAAAGTTTTTCCAGTAGAGCACAAGGGTGCACGAGAGTGAGGTAGAGAAAGGGGAAAAATTGAATTCCATCATAGAAGCATCGAACAGAGAAAACTATAAAGCAACTAAGACCAGAACTGTCACTGTTAGAAAAGTACAGAGGAGACAACAGATCAACAACAATACTCAGAAAGACAGATATGACAACAACTTCAACTACCTCTCATTCAACTGGGAAAACTACTCATGCACCAATACAGTGGCCCAACGCTTCCAGGAATTCATCAATTCCAATGCCCTGGACCAGCTCACTCTTACCCCCACTAGAGGAAGCAATATCCCTGACCTGTTATTACAAACATGGGCAACCATTCCTCTACACCAATAGTCAATTCCTCCCTGGTTAGATCCAACCACAAACTAATCACACTGGAAAACGACACACAAACAGACACACAGACACACACACACACACACACACATTTAACCACCATGAAAAACTTCTCCAAAGCTGACTTTGGGCTCCTAAACAGAGAGGTGGCTAACTTCACAGCAACCATGTTAATGGAAAATAGAGGCATGACTGCCGAATCATATACCAATGCACTGTACAAACATGTACGTAAGTGCATGGTACTAGCCATATTCAACAGAACCAAGATGCTCTCATCAAAAAAAGGAAGAAAATCTGGTGATCCCCTGCCATTAATAAATTCTACAACAAAAGGAAGTAACTGTTGCAGAAAAAGGTTAAGTCCCACGACTGGAAAAACTCCCTTATTAGCCTCAATAAAAAGTTGAGATCCCTCATCAAAACCTCTAAAGCCAGATATGAAGGCAAGAATTGTGTCAGAGACTAAAAACAACCACAAAGCCTTCTACAGTTATATCAAGAATCACCACGGCAATACCCAGGTTTGCTCTGAGTTACTGCACAATGGTACCTCCTATACTTGAGCCAACAGATACTGCCAACATAATGGCTGACAGATTCAGTGCCAACTTTACCTGTCTCTCCCACCAAAGGACCAATCACAATACCGGATGAATGTCAGGCACCCAGCATTACTGCAACACAGGTTAAAGCTGCATTGTCCAAGGCCAAGAATACAGCTTCCACAGGACCCGACAATATCCCTGGATGTGTTCTACATGAACTACAAAGTGAACTGGCACCACATTGGTGTGCCCTGTTCAATCACAACCTCACCTCCAGCTTTGTCCCTATCAAATGGCACACTACTACAGTCATCCCTCTCCATAAGGGGGAGTGACTACAGACCCTGGGAATTATCGCACCATTAGCCTGACGAGTCTGATGCTTAAGGCTATGGAGCACATCATCACTGACCTAATTAAAGAGGATATAAGGAATCTCCAAACTCTAGATCCCACACAATTTGGTTTTGTGAAAGAATATGCCTGCTTGACCTGGTTGACCATCTTTGAGTCAGTCACCAGAGCTGTGGATGTGGTCAAGGCAGTTCATTCAGCGTACCTCAATCTGGCCAAGGCCTTTGATACCATTCCCCACTCAGGAATTACTGATAAACTCACAAAACTAGGCATCAATCCCTATAACAATAGGTGGGTTGCAAATTGGCTCACAGATAGAATCCACAGTTTTAAAGTAGTAGACTCCAAGTCAGACTGTCGAACAGTCATGAGTGGAATCCCACATGGATCGGTCCTGGGTCCTCTCCTGTTTGGAATCAACTTCTCAGAAGTCCAGGACAACACGGAGAGACTCTGGCTGACAAAGTTCGCAGAAGACTGCAAGCTGGGAGTCAATATTAACTCCCCAAGTGATGTAGACATCCTACAGAAAGGCCTCAGTAAGACCAATGACTGGTGTTGAAACCAAGGCATTTAGCTTAATTTAAAAAATGCGTTGTCATCCCTTTCGGGAAAAACTCAGTTCCCACTAATTACCACAATGATGGAAGGTCACTGAACACTGAAGGTGTTAAAAGAGATCTGAGGACACAGGTTCAAAGCAACCTCTCCTTCGAAGATCACGTTACCATTGTGGTCAGAAAGCCTTTCTATATAGCACATCTCATTACCAAGGGTTTTGCATCCAGGAAGAAAGAGGTCATTGTCTTTCTCTACTCTTCTCTCATCTGGCATGTACCTCACTAAACACATACAAAATCTGGAAAGGCCACAAAGGCACCTCAAAAAGAGGATCCTAAGCCTTAAACACATGTCCTAACACAGACATACTCAAAAAACTCCAGCTATTTTCTGTCTCATATCATCTACTGAGAGGCGATCTCTGCTTGACTTACAAAGCCATGTCCAAGCCCAGCTCTGTTAGAAATGCTGCATCTAAAGAAATCCCAATCCTTCCGCACCAAACGATCCAGAGACCTCAACCTCATTACCACAATCAAAAGAACATGCTGGAGGGACAGGTTCATAACCCAGAGATTGCCCATACTCTGGAACAGACTTCCCATACATGTCAAGCAGAGCACTTCAGTGGCCCTGTTCAAGAGAAATCTTGATGAGTGGATGGGAAATAGAAAGTTCACCCCAGGGATCACTCCAGTGGCTCTACTTGATAGAGGCATTGGGAACTAACATCAGGGACTTCTATGGCCTAAACTTATAAAGGCTCCAGGGCCGTTAGTCTAGTACACACCTATGAACCTATGATTAAAAACAATATGCAGTATTAGAACAGGACAGGATCTATCACACACTATCCCAAATAACAAACTAAACATCTCAGCACAGGTAGAAAATCTTAGAAGATACACACATAAACATAAAGGTAAAGTACAAAACAAGCAATTTACTGATGACCCAAAAAAAGTTTTATAGAGAACTAGGAAATAAGGTAAAAGGAATTGAAAGACCACCGAAAAAAGAAGACATAGATACATTTTGGAGAAGTACCTATGAAAATCTTGTGGAACATAACAAAAATTCTAAAAGGATAGAAGAAGAAGAAAAGGATAAGAAGTTTAAAGGTACAAGATATGCAACAGGATGAAGTAACAGCCAGAGAGACTGAAAAAAACTTAAGAAAAGCCTCAAATTGTAAAACCCCAGGTCCAGATGAGTACCTAACTTACAGTTAAAAGCATTAACATATTTGCATGAAGACTTAGCCATGAGTAAGAAAAAGAAGTTATGTACTCACCATAACGTTCCATGTTGGTAGTCCATCTCACCCTTCATTTTTACATATGGGTTTGGAGCCGATCCTTGGCTCCGACTCGGTCGATTTTCAAGCTCGAAGACTTCTGGTTGGCTCATGGCTAAGCAGGTATCCCATGGTGCACCAGTGCAATCCCCAGATCTTGTTTGCCGCTCACTAACAATAGAAAGAGATAGAAAGAAACCCTTAACCAACAAGCCAATACTAAAGGGTCGCCAACCACGAAATTTATATCATCATCTCCAGGTCTTCCAGGATGGGGGCAGGAGGGAGGGTTGGTAAAAATGAAGGGTGAGATGGACTACCAACATGGAATGTTATGGTGAGTACATAACTTCTTTATGTTAGGTAGTCCAATCCCACCTTCATTTTTACATATCGGACAGCGTCCCTAGCACCTAATTCTTGGGTGGCTCATTGGAAGATACTCCTGAGCACCGTGGAGCCAAAAGATGCTCTACCCCGAGAAGTCAAATCCAACTTATAATGAGTAATAAAGGTGTGAGAGGTAGCCCACATAGCTGCTGCACAGATATGATCAATTGGTACCCTGGCTTGGAAGGCTGCAGAGGTAGACAGAGACCTGGTAGAGTGAGCTTTGATCCTGTGGGGTAAGGGTCTGCCCTCCGAGCTGAAGATAAAAGATATGCAACTCGAAATCCAGTTAGACAATGTCACCTTAGAAACTGGCAAACCCAATTTGGAATCAGAAAAAGAAATGAACAACTGGTCTGACTTCTGAATTTCTTTGTTCCGTTGCAAATAGAAACGCAGCTGTCTGTGAACATCTAACTGGTGAAAATGGTATTCTGCTGCATTGCTATGATTGGGAAAGAAGACTGGGAGTTAAACGGACTGATTCAATGTTGTAGAAGAACAAACTTTGGGGACAAACAAAGGATTGGTACGTAAAGAAACCCTGTCTTTATGAAAAACTAAATAAAGTGGTTTAATAGACAGAGCATGTAGCTCAGAAACATGTCTGGCTGATGTAATATCTACCAAAAACAGTCTTCCAAGAAAAAAACTTTAAGGAAGCTGAATGAGACGGTTCAAAAGGAGGGGATGTTAGTTTGGACAACATAAAATTTAAGTCCCAAGAAGCCACAGGTTCCTGTAAAGGTGGTCTCAGCAAGGTAGCACCTCTCAAGAAGGTTTTAAATAACTTATGTGACATAAGGTTAACATTTGGAGATCCCAAATAAAAATGTGAAATAGCTGCAATTGTACTTTGATGGTGGCTGCAGCAGATCCCTGCTGAAAAAGCTTCTGAAAGGAAATCCAGAATTACGGGAGCGGTATAAGGATCCACATTCATTTTCTGTGCCCAAATAGAAAACCTTTTCCACTTGCTGTCATACAGCCTTCTGTTTGATGGTTTGTGTGAGGATAAAAGAATATGGGACACTGACAATGAAACATCATGAAGCCTGACTAGAGATGGAACTGGATCAGCCAAGCTGTCAATTTGAGGGTGTGGAGAGAGGGGTGTAGTGAGCCCATGTGGGTCAGTAGATCTGGAACTGGGTCCAGGATCCAAGGATCGTCCAGGAGAAAAGGCTCGAGGAAGGGAAACCAGACCTGATGAGGCCAGTAGGGAGCAATGAGGATCAACTTACTTTCCAGTTGGTTGGCTTTCTGTATCACTCTGGGGATTACACAGAAAGGAGGGAAGGCATAGAGAAGTCTCGTGGGCCAATTGTGTACCAAAGCATCTTTGGGTGCTTCCCCCGGAGGGGGAATTAGGGAAAAATAATTGCTGCACTTGGCATTGACTGGAATGGCAAAAAAGTTTGCAGCAAGGTTGTCCCCATTTTAGGAAAATCTGTTTCACTATTTCCCATTTCAGAGACCACTCACTGGGCGGCAGAATTGCCCGGCTCAGCTTGTCGGCTATCACGCTGGATGTCCCGGGAATGTGCATTGCCACTAGAAAGTGCTGGGAAGAAATCACCCATTTACAAACTCGCATGGCTTCTTGACAGAGTTGGTAAGATCTGGTACCGCCCTGCTTGTTGATACACCACACAACCGGCATGTTGTCCAATTATATCACAATCGTCCCTGGAGGAAAAAGGTCCTGAAGTGCTTGCAACGCCAGAAGCACTGCTCTCATCTCCAGAACGCTGATATGCAGATGAGCCTCATGTTCTTGCCATGTGCTGTGGACTGTCCTGCCCAGATAATGCCCCCCACCCGACCTGAGAGGCATCCGTGGTCACAGTGGCAACGGGTTGGGCAGGCACAAAGGGAGCTCCCGTGAGCAAATTGTTGGGGGCTATCCACCAACGAAGATCCTTCTTGCATGATTCTGTCAGCAGAATAGAGTGATTCACCGGTAGGTACTGGAATGACCACTGGGAGAATAGGAGCCATTGAAGGATTCTCATATGCAACCTGGATAGAGGTATTAACAGAATGGTTGAGGCCATCATTCCAAGAAATTGAAGAATCCACTTTGCTTTGACCTTCTGAAGTAGAAGAAGTCGCTGAACTTGTGAGATGAGGTTTTGTGGTCTTTCAGCGGGAAGACGAACTGTCATATCCACTGTGTCTACCTCTGTGCCTATAAAAATCACAGATTGCGAGGGTAGTAATGCAGATTTTTCCCAATTTATGGAGATGTCCCTGTTTTGGAGAAATAGATGCCTGGTGGGGGCGGTCAGGAGCCAGTCGTTTAAATACGGAAACACCTGGAATCCTTGACGTCTCAGGTGAACTGTCACTACTGCCATGCATAGGTTCATACTAGGCTATCTGCCCTAGGGCATTTATAAGCCTAGCCCAAAGTTTTGTGGCTTTCACCACCCCTAAGGTTGAAAAATACTATGCCCATGAGTTTGCCGTGCCTCTGTCCAGCAGTGACACAGAGATGATCCCCGGGGTAAACCTGCGATCTCTCATCCACTGGTCAAGATTCCTGTTGAACAGAGCCAGCGAAGTGCTCTGCCTCAAATGGACCGGGATTCTGTTCCACAGCATACGGAGTCTCTGGGTGATGAATCTGTCCCTCCAGCATGTCCTATTTATTTCCATGTTGAGGTTTAAGTCTCTTGCTCTTGTGGTTCTGGTGGTGAACACCCTGGGGGCTGTGGTGAGACCAAAGGGCAGATACCTCCTTGACACTTTGTCCATTTTTATATGGTAGTAGGCATGTTGGAGATCTAGAGAGCACATCCAATAGTACTTCCCTAACAAAGGGAGTATCGACTGCAGTGTTACCATCCGAAACTTGTCCTTTTTCACGGATTCGCTTAATCTGCTGAGGTCCAATATTGACCTCCAGTCTCCAGTTCATTTTGGAAATAAAAAGAACCTGGAGTAAGTTCCGGAACCTATCTTGTCTGCTGGCACGGGCTGGATGACTCTTTTCGACAGCAACTTTTTGATCTGCACAGTTGCCTAACCCCTGAGATTGGGTGAAACATCTGGGATCTTCTTGGGAACAAACGGTGGAACGGAAAACGGTATGATATATCCCCTGTTAACAACTCTTTGTACCCACTTGTCTTGGGTTAAATTTAGCCAGGCTTCTGGATACAAAGAGATGCAAACCACCAATTAGTCCCAGAGAAACACAGTTGGGCTCCACATCAGGTGTGCTGATAAGGCCGTCCTCGAAAGGAACCGCGGCCTTGGTGGTATTGTGGACTGCCCCTGCCTCTCGGGCGATGTCTACCATTTCCTCCTCCTCTGCCTCTGAAAGAGGATTCACTCTGTCTGGAAAGGCCCTCTGGGACTTTCTGAACCACATCTTACCTCCCGTTTGACCTTTGGGGTATGGTCGAGAGGGGACGGTAAAATGGACTCCCACGGCAGAGAGAGTCTTTCCTTCCTGTTCACATCAAGTAAGTGTATCTTTCACCTTGGAACCAAACAAGGAGAAACCATCAAATGGGGCACTGGTGAAGGTGGACTTGAACGGCTCCGCAAAATTACACAAGCACATCCAGGAGTGGCACCTAAGGGCAACTTCTGAACCCACTGCTCTGCTCGCTCCATCAGCAGCATGGGATATGAGCAGCATGGAGGAGTTAACTATGGAATTTAGGGTGGATAACTGAGCAGAGATCCTCTCTGGGACTCTCTCAGGACAAGCACCCTGTATGGAATCTCTTAACTCCTTGAGGAGATACCTCTGCAACCTTGTGAAATAGGTAAGATAGTTTAGGGATCGAAGTGTAAAGGCCGCTGAACTAAATACGTGCTTCCCAAATCTGTCCATCAGTCGAGACTCCTTGTTTGGCGGATGTACAGAGGAAGAAGTCTCCGCCAACTCCTTCTTCGTGGCTGCCGCCGCCGCCAACACCATGGCATCTATGGGAACACCATTAGACACAAATTCTTTTCCAGGTGGGGCAGACAGGAACCTATTTGATCTTCTAGGTACTGGCTCCATGGCATCGGGAGTATCCCACACCTTCCGACTAACCAGATCCATTAGCTCGTCAAAAGGTGGAGACACCCAAGAGGCAGAAGGTTGAGACCCGAAAGCCTTCAGGTACACTGACTCCTCATCAGAAGGGTTGACAGTGGGCCAGTGGCACCTCTGTTTAAGGATCTCTAGAATGTCCACAAAGGAAACATCATCACAGCATGACTTATGGGACCCCTCCAACTCATTGAGGTCAATGTCTGATGTCAGAGACTCATCCTGAGAGTCAATATGGTTCCTCTTGCATACTGTCTTCTGCGGGGGCTCCTCAAAAGGACCTTCTGTGGATGCCCAAGAAGAGTGGGGGCTACCAGCCAGTGGCTCCTGATGCTGTGGGTCATTGCTGTCTCCGGAGAGAGTAGGGACTGAGACCGAAGTGGGAGCCCTGGGGGGGAAGAGTGCTTGTACCACTGGCAGGGGCTGCAGATTGTGACAGCATACTCCTCATCACCTCAAAGGCAGATCTCTCCGGCTCCGAAGACCGTCCCCGCTCCAAAGAGACAAAGGACGGTGCCGGAGCCAGAGCCATTGGCTCTGAGATAGATCGAGGGTCTGAGCTCACCCTAGCAAACGCACCGAGAGGAAGGCACAGAACCAACAAAGATAGATTCAAAACCTCCCCATCGGCACTGAGAGAAGAACTTCGGTCCCTGGACACGACAGAGGGAGCCGAACGTGTCAGAGCCGAACTCCGCTCCAATGCAACAGTAACGGGAGCTGGAACCGAGGGTTCCTCCATTGTTAACAAGCACTCCTGCTCAGAAAACCCAACATGGCTCGGAGGATGAATCACGGATGGAGATAAGGCTGGTTCGAATGGCTCAGAGACTGATTGGGTCGGAGCCAACAAAAATTTAGGCAGGGCAGACGACTTGAGGAGTCTCAGTACTACCCTCTCCACATTTTCTTCCAAATGACTCCTGGAAGACCTGGAAGATAAGGTTGGGGATCTTAACCTAGCAGGCACTGGAGATTTGACCATCACAGAGACCGGTTGGGACTTTACAGACCGGCTCCGAGAAGCAGAGTCAACTATTAGTAAGGATTCAGCAGTTGGCACCGAAGTATCTGTGACCGACTCCAAAACCACAGTGCTCTCCTTCGGCTCTGAAGACTGAGGAGTCAAGGAGGCAGGTTTTATTAATTTGGCAGGCGGCACCAAAACAGTAGCCAGTGCCGGAGAAGGCCTTTTTGCACCTTTAGATTTTGAGTCAGCTCTTGACTTAGAAAACTTAGATGAGGAAGCCGAAGAACCAGACAAAGCTTCCTCGAAGGTTGGCTTCAAAAGACCCCCAAGTATCAGTTTGTTCTTTCTCTCCTGCAACACTCTAGGAGAAAAAGCACGACAAAACAAACATGATTCCTGCAAATGGATGGCTCCCAAACAATAGACACAGCTACTGTGGCCATCAGTCAAAGACATTTTCTGGGAGCACTTCATACATTTTTTAAACCCAGAGGGTTTTTGCTCCTTGCTACACTTAGACATTGAAAAACCCACAAGCAATCAAAAGGGAAAAAAGGAAAGAGAAGAAGATGACTGAGGACTAGGTCCTCTAACTAAAATGGACCTAGCCCTACAGACAAAACACGAGGGCTAGGTCCTCTAAGTTACAAGGGCCTAGCCTGGTGTAAGACAGAAACCTAAATTTTCCACTAAACACTAGCTAGAGTCAGTCACACAGGAGCAACATGAGGACTAGGTCCTCTAAGTTAAACGGGCCTAGCCCTGTGAAGAACTGGGTCTTCTAACTTAAGCAGACCAAGAAGGCAACACACACACACACACACACACACACACACACACACACACACACACACACACATACTCTTGCTCAAGGGCAGCAATTAAGAAAGAAATTACGGCTTTAGTGGATCCCCACTAAAGACCACCAGTCAACAATATTAAGTTGACAGGAAATAATCAATAGGAGCCCCTACTGATTAACAACGGCAAACTCGCCGACTAATACTGTAGACAAGAAAAGGGCAAGTTTGTTTAACTACTGAATACAGGAGACTACTAAACTTGTCAAACAAAGCCACAAGACAATTTAGGTAAAGAGGCGCAACCGCCAAAACTAACGGTTTAGGAAAAGCGCACTTGTGCCTAACTACTGGTACACAGGATACCACTAATAATGTCACACAACAACCACAAGACTATAAAGATAAGTCCTATAATGTATAAAATCAATAACTATGCAAAGATACTAGGAAAATTGTATTGAAGGCAAAACCGCCAAACTAGCTGTTTTAGATAAAGCACAACTGCGCCTAACTACTGGTACACAGGATACCACTAAAAAGGTCACACAACAACAACAAGACAATAAAAATAAGTCCTATAATGTGTGTATGTATGTATATATATATATATATATATATATATATACATACATACATACACACACACACACATATATATATATATATATATATACACACGCACACACACACACATATATACAATAACTATGCAAAGATACTAGAATAAAGACAATTTTCAAAAACTTATCCAGAGCCAGGAGAAGAACATCCAAACTCGTCGACATGGCAAACGAGATCTAGTGATTACACTGGTGCACCATGGGATACCTGCTTAGCCACGAGCCAACCAGAAGTCTTCAACCTTGAAATTGGCCAAGTCAGAGCCGATCCCCATATGTAAAAATGAAGGTGAGATTGGACTACCTAACTTCTATTCATATGTGCACCCCAAAAAGACACCAAGCTGGCTAACAACTGGAAAAACAATGCTCCTACTAAAGACTGAACCTGCAAGCTACTTTAAAAATTACAGACCAGTAACTTGCCTTCTAACAACATATAAACTATAATGAACAACAAACAGAAGTATACTAAGTGAATGAACGTCGAGTTAGCACAAAATCCAATCCAACAGGTAAAAACAAGCTCGACCACCATGGCTGATACGTAAAAACCTTCACAGAAAAACAAGAAAAAAAAGCCAAACAAGTAAAAGGTAAACACTTTCACGGCTGCAGGCCACTTCTTCAGACCACAATACTCCACACAAACTGTAGCATGATTAAAAGTTATCAATCAAAAAAAAAATCAGTTCACATGGTTACTCCAGAAGGTGTATGGCAAAACTACTCATAATACCATTCTAAAAAATTATAAAGTTAATGCCTTAAGCCACATGCTTGTAAGACTGGTTTGATATTAACACTATTATAAAAATCATGGTGTGAATCTGCTTTTAATAAAATAATCCACTTAAGTTCAGCAATTTTTCTGATATCCCCTCCTCTAATGGTATGTTCAATGCACTCAAACAGTAAATTTAAAACAATGAGCAGAGCTAATATCAGATACATGTTTAGCTAAAGCATTTGTAAGTTTTGTGTTGTGAATGTCCCCAACATGTTCAAGTATTCTGTCTTTCAGCATCTGGTTTGTTTTTCCTACATAAAAACTGCTGCACACCTGACATTTTGCATAATAAATCACATTCAATCTCCTGCAGTCAGCATAAAAGTCAAACTGGATTTGATAGCACAAAAAGGGATATCCAATAGAGCTTGTAGTCAAAATATGTAAGAATCATATTCTGATTTCAGGCATTCCAACTGTGTACAAAGAGAGCATTTGAAAAGGACAACCCCTGTAGCCTCTTAATCCTGCTGTGTTCTCTTCCTTAAAAAAAAAAAAAAAAAAAAAAAAAAAAAAAATATGTGTGTGTGTGTGTGTGTGTGTGTGTGTGTATATATTCAGCTGCTCTTACTGTAACTGTCTTAGTTGCTGTTCTGCGTGCTATCTGTTCAGTTGTTCTTACTCTTCAGTTATTACTGCTTGTTAGTAGCCTAATTTAATGCCTTCTGCACTTGTTTTTTAGTCTTTTGTTAATTTAACTGCATTTGATTAAACTGTATTTGCTGTAATATTGATACACGTGTGCTAGCCTGCACTGCATTTGAAGTGTATTTACTGCTGTTTTAGCTACTTTTCTGTAAAATAAAAATAAATAAATAAATAAAATTCATAGCTTGTTTCCTGCCTTTCCTGTAACTTAACTAGTCCAGATACAGACTTGCTGTATCCAGGACTGTTTGTAAGCTCCTGAGCTCCCCCAAGCATTTCTGTGTTGGAGGGAAGCCTTCTAGCTCATCAATGGGAGTGGTAAGCACTAGGTAGCCTTATCTACCACAAGAGGAGATGTTTCTGGCCCAGAAATTATAGTTTGGGAAGCTCTTCCATCTCTTTCAAACTTCTGATTCAAAAGTCTGTGTTTGTGCTTGTTTCCTGCCTTTCCTGTTACTAGTCTAGTCCAGCTACAGATTTGCTATATCCAGGACTCTTTGTAAGCTTCTGAGCCACCCCAAGACTTTCTGTGTTGGAGGGAACCCTTCTAGCTTATCAGTGGGAGTGGTAAGCATCAGGTAGCTTATCTACCATGGGAAGAGTGGGTTTTGGCCCATAAATTGTAGTTTATTGGCCGTTTAGGCAGTTTTCCATCTCCCTCAACTTGCTGGCTTAAAAGCCAGCGTTTGTGCTTGTTCCCCACCTTTTCTGTAACTAGTCTAGTCCAGGGATAGATTTGCAGTATGTTTGTAAGCTTCTGAGACCCCCAAGCCTTTCTGTGTTGGAGGGAAGCCTTCTAGCATATCAGTGAGAGTGGTAAGCATTAGGGAGCCTCTCTACCACAAGAGGATTGGTTCCTGGCCCAGAAATTGTAGCTATTGGTCATTTGGGGAGTTTTTTCCCATCTCTTTCAACTTTCTGGTTTAAAAGTCGCAGTTGCGCTTGTTTCCCACTTTTCCTGTTACTAGCCTAGTCCAGATACAGAGTTGCTGTATCCAGGACTGTTGGTAAGCTTCTGAGCCCCGCAAGCCTTTCTCTGTTGGAGGGAAGCCTTCTAGCTATCAGTGGGAGGGGTAAGCACTAGGTAGCTTATCTACCAGAGGAGGAGATGTTTCTGGCCCAGAAATTATAGTTTATTGGCCGTTTGGGAAGCTCTGCCATCTCTTTCAACTTTCTGATTCAAAATCTTGTGTTTGTGCTTGTTTCCTGCCTTTCCTGTTACTAGTCTAGTCCAGGTACAGATTTGCTTTATCCAGGACTCTTTGTAAGCTTCTGAGCCCCCCCAAGCCTTTCTGTGTTGGAGGGAAGCCTTCTAGCTTATCAGTGGGAGTGGTAAGCATTAGGTAGCCTATCTACCACAAGAGGAGTGGTTCTGGCCCAGAAATTGCAGTTTATTGGCTGTTTGGGCAGTTTTTTCCATCACTCTCAACTTTCTGGTTTTAAAGCCCATCTTTGCTCTTGATCCCCTCCTTTCTCGTAACTAGTCTAGTCCAGGTACAGATTTGCAGTATCCAGGACTGTTTGTAAGCTTCTGAGCCCCCCAAGCCTTTGTGTTGGAGTGCAGCCTTCTAGCTTATCAGAGGGCGTGGTAAGTACTAGGTAGCCTGTCTCTACCACAAGAGGAGTGGTTCTTGGCCCAGGAATTGTAGTTTATTGACCATTCGGGAAAATGTCCATCTTTTTCAACTTTCTGGTTTAAAAGACCATATCTTCACTTGTTTCCAATCTTTCCTGTAACTACCCTACTGGAAAGCACTAGAAAGCCTTAAACTGATATAAGCCTTCTAGTTTAAAAGAGAGACTTTGTAGTGATTATCAGTTTTCTGTACTTTCTTGCTGTACTTAACTGTACTGGTTTCCACCTAAACGCTGATTTTCAAGCACTTACTGTGATTTAAAAGCTTGTTTTTTTTCACATATTGTACTTATTTGACTGTCTGCACTTTTAAAAAGCTTTTTGTTTAAATAAATTGTTTAACTGTTGTAGGCTACACACTAAAGTGCGATAGCCTTTTCTGATCGCTTGTAGTCGTTTAAAGCGGTTTTAATTGTACTTTTTACTGTTTTTGTCTTATCTTTTCAAAAAATAAATAAATAAATTTCTTGTTTCTCACCTTTCTAAGTTAGTATAGTCCAGTTTTCAGGCTAGTGCTGAATTCAGGGCTGTGTTACAAGTTTCTGAGTTGCCCATACCTTACTTGGGCAGAGGGAAGTTTCTGTTCACCTGTGAGAGAGGGGAACTTTGAGCAGCCATCTGTCCCTGGGGGAGTGGTTCCAGCCCAGAAGTTAGTAGTTTAAAAAATGCGTTTGCACTGTTTTGTGTGCCGGGTAGCACCGGTTAAGCTAGGGTTAAATTACTCCTGGCTACACTAAGTCTCCTCTTCAGTTTTTCACTTGAAACTAGTCTAACCCTCAACCTAAGCACTCAAAAAGCATCCTACAGTCCCAGCACTTGCTGAAACCTAATAGCAAGAAATTATATACCCCGACACTTGACTGCCCAAGCAGGGCAAGGCTCTTTATCCACCCCTCACCTACCAAGCGACTAAGCAGCTCACCCTACTATTCAGGCATGACCAAAGGGCAACTTCAGGTGTACTCTCCAGTCCAGCTGGTGAATCCGGGTATCCTGAGACAATGTTACAACTGCCTCATGTACACAGACAGACCGCTCCTCCTGCCACAAAAAACTAACATATGTGAGAGATGCAATTATACAGCCAAACTCCACTCCAGCACTACTGGGCTACAACTCATACCACACATTTCCGCCACAGAACATGGACCGAAACACAAAAGGAGGGGTGTATCCATATTCATCAAGGATACCCACACCTCCAGGTTAGTGGCACAGCATGATACCTCTGAGATCATCCATGTGCAACTAACATCTGGCAAATCTGCAATGCAAATTGTGGCCTGCTACAGATCACCCTCCATGACCCAGGACCACCACTCCGCCTTTCTGGAGACACTGGAAAACAAGAAGGTCCTACAGAACACCCTGATATTGGGAGATTTCAATTACCCTACCATTAACTGGGAAAACTACTCGAGTGCAAACTCCCAGGCTCACCGCTTCCTAGAATTTATCAACTCAAATGACCTGGATCAACTGGTAAACTCCCCTACCACAGACCACAACATATTGGACCTGGTCATCACCAACATGGGCGACAGGTGCTCCGTACCGGAGGTCAACCCGTCACAGGTTAGATCAGACCATAAACTAATCACCCTGAATGTCCACACCCCACCACCACCCCTAACCAAGGAAACCACAGTGAAAATTTTTCTAAAGCAAACTTCACCTTACTTATGGCAGAGGTGGTAAGTTTCACAGCCCCCATGCTAAAGAATAACACTGCCCAAGATGCAGAATCCTTTACAACAGCACTCTATGAGCACCTACAAAGATGCATGGATCGTGCCATCCCTAGCAAAACCAAGACTCACTCCCCTAAGAGAAGTAAACCAGTCTGGTGGACCCCTGCCATAAACAGGTTATACAACAAAAGGAGGAAACTAGTTCAGAAAAAAAGCAAATCCCAAGGAGGAAAGACATCCCTGATCAGTATCAGTAAGAAACTAAGGTCCCTCATAAAATCATCCAAGGCTAACTTCGAAAGAAAAATAGCCAAGGATTTGAAAGATAACCATAAAGCTTTCTCTTTAGCTGTGTCAAGAATCTAAGTGGCAACTCGCAGATATGCTCTGAGATAGTGCAAAATAGCACAAAATAGACTGAACCTACTAGCAGATAGATTCAGTGCAAACTTCACCTGCCTCTCACCTTCAAAAGGGCCCACAACAATAACAGAAAAGAGTAGTGTCCCAGAAATCACAGAAGCACAGGTGAAAACAGCCCTTTCAAAAGCCAAAAACACAGCATCAATGGGGTCAGATGGTGTCCCAGGCTGCGCCTTGCACGAACTACAGAACAAAGTAACCCCCCCCAACTAAACACGCTGTTCAACCTCAGCCTATCCACAGGCTACATGCCCATAGAATGGCACAAAGCAGTTATTCTGCTCCACAAAGGAGGGGCCAGAACTGACCCTGGTAACCATCGCCCCATAAGCCTGACTAACCTGGTTTGCAAGGCTATGGAGCACATCATCATGGAACTCATTAACAAAGACATTGGGAACCTCCAAACACTAGACCAGACCCAGTTCAGCTTTGTTAAGGGCAGATCATAGCTACTAAACCTGGTTGACTTCTTCGAGACAGTCACCAAGGCCATAGACAAGGGAAAGGTGGTTCACACAGCCTACCTTGATCTCACCAAGGTGTTCGACACCATTCCTCACTCAGGTATTATAGAAAAACTCACCAGCCTGAACATAAACCCCTACGCCACAAGATGGGTTGCCAACTGGCTTACAGACAGAACTCACACAGTAAGAATAGTGGGCTCCAGGTCCGACTCTAAACCAGTCACAATTGGTGCCCCACAAGGCTCTGTTCTGGGACCCCTACTGTTTGGCACATATTTCTCAGAAGTACAGGCAAAAGCAGGAGGATTATGGCTAACTAAGTTCGCAAATGACTGCAAACTGGGAGCCATAAAGTACAGTTTTGTACCTACCATAAATGTAGATGTCCGATAAATATGCAACTGCAGTCCTGACATATGGGTTGTCCTGCCTCAGGCAGCCCTCGGTCGGCCGGATTCCAAAGTCTGGGTCCGGCGTCGGCTGATGTCGCCCTCCTCCCAACGTCAGAGAGGCCGGGGTATAAAAGCATCAGCCGACGCCATCTTCCTCAGTGTTTCTTGCCCCAGATGCCAGGTGCCCTCCAAGGAAGGCTAAATTTAGTGAATGGAAGAAATTCCAGACATGCACAACAATAATAAACAGATACACCATAACAAATATCCCCAGCTAACTAGCAAAAACGGGGTATGGACCCAAAAAGGAAATACAGAGGGGTAGGAGGGAGGGAAAACCTGACTGCAGTTGCATATCTATCGGACATCTACATTTATGGTAGGTACAAAACTGTACTATGTCCTTCAAGAATGCAACTGCAGTCCTGACATATGGGTTGAATACCATAGCCAAGCTGGGGGTGGTAGGACCTAAGATAAGGATGGTGTAGCTAAAATGCCCTGCAGGACTGCAGAGGCAAAGCCTGCTCGGGATCTGGAATATAAAGGCAGGTTGTAATGTTTGGAAAATGTATGCACGGAGCTCCATGTAGCAGCTTCTAGAATGTCCTTGGTAGCCACCCCTCTTAGAAAGGCTGTGGAGGTGGCTGTAGCTCTGGTTGAGTGAGGCCTGATATTGGCTGGCACATCTTTTCCATGGAAAGAGTAGCAGAATCTGATGCAGTTTCCAATCCATTTTGAAATTGTTTGGAAGTTGCCTTTCCTTGTACTCCAGCTGCATAAGCTACAAATAGCTGGTCAGATTTTCTGTTGGCCTTTGTTCTGTCCAAGTAGTAGCGCAATTGTCTATGTATGTCCAAAGTATGCAGAAGCCTTTCTCCTTTATTTTGAGGATTGGGAAAGAAGGTAGGCAGGTGAATTGCTTGATTTAGAGAAACCCTGGATATCACTTTTGGCATGAATGATGGATTGGTTCTTAAAGAGACTCTGTCCTGATGAAAAATGAGAAATGGAGGAACTGCCATGAGGGCCTGAATCTCCGAAACTCTTCTTGCTGAAGTAATTGCCAACAGGAAAACTGTTTTCCAGGAGAGAAGTTGCAATTCTGAAGATGCTGCTGGCTCAAAAGGAGGAAGAGTTAATTTTTCCAAGACAAAGTTGAGGTCCCATGCAGGCACTGGTAGTTTCCTTGGAGGTTTGATATTCTTGATCCCTCTTAGAAACTGTCTTAGTAAAGGATGTGAAAATACAGGTGGATCGCAATTGTATTCTGCTGAAATTGCTGAAGCATGTATTTTTATGGAGGAGTAGGAAAGGCCATTGTGAAGCATTTCTGCCAAATATTCTAGTATCTGTGGGATGCTCATTACTGATGCATCCTGACCTTTGTTGGCATTCCAGATGGTAAATCTCTTCCATTTGGCTGAAGTCCTTCTGGTGGAAGGTCTGCGGGCTTCCAGTAACATTTTTTGAACCTTTTTGGAGAGAGAAATTTGGGGAGAAGTCATGGAAGTCTCCAAGCTGTTAGTTGCAATGTTTGCAGATTGGGATGAACAGTCCTGTAATTGTGCTGAGTTAGAAGCAGTGGCCATTGAGGGAGGGACCACGGCTTGGTGCGAGTTATGCTCCTTAGTAATGGATACCAGTGTTGCCTTGGCCAGTCTGGAGCTATCAAAATGCCCTTCGGTTGTTCGGCTTTGATCTTCAGTAACACCTTGGTCATTAATGGTAGAGGTGAGAATGCATAGATTGTTAGAGAATTCCAGCTGAAGGAGAGAGCATCCATTTTCCAGGCCTGAGGATGGTATGTCCTTGAACAGAACTTTTTCAGATGATGATTGAGATGAGAGGCAAAGAGATCTATGTCCGGCCTTCCCCATGCATGAGTTATTTGTGAAAACATGTCTGGGTGCAACATCCATTCATGTGGGTCCATAATGTTTCTGCTCAGGCTGTCTGCCAAAACATTGTCCTTGCCTGGAACAAACTGGGATTGCAACTCTATGTTCAGTTTCAGGGATTTTTCCCAAAGAGTCATTGTCAGTCTGCAGAGGGGGTAAGAATGGGTGCCCCCCTGCTTGTTTATGTACCACATAACAGTGGTGTTGTCTGTTCTTATTAGCAGATGACCTTGCTGAAGAAATTTTCCGAAAACCTCGACTGCATGAATCACTGCCAACATCTCTTTTTGATTGATGTGTAGATGCAATTCCCGGGGAGTCCATTGCCCCTGAATGCATCTGCCCACCATGTGCGCCCCCCATCTGTGGTCTGAGGCATCTGTTGTAATGATTTGACTGGCTTGAGGCTTGTTGAAAGACATACCTTTGTTTAGTTGGCTTGCTTGTGCCCACCACAGGAATTCCTTTTGTAGGCATGGAATGAGCGGAATAATTGCCTCTAAGTTGTGGCTGTGCTGAGACCATAAACTTTTTAGGTACCATTGTAGCTTTCTCATGTGTAGTCTTGCCAGTGGAATCAGAAGAATGCAAGATGCCATGAAACCCAGGGCCTGCAGGATTTTCCTTGCAGTCATCTGGGTCTGCTTTGCTAGGTTTTTGAAGTAATCTGGTAATTGTTCTTGTTTTTCTTCTGTGAGGAAAGCCATTTGTGAGTTTGTGCCCAGTTTGGCTCCTAGAAAAATTATTTGTTGGGATGGCAGTAGTCCTGATTTTTGAATGTTTACTGTGTATCCCAAAGCCTGCAGTAAGTGAATGACATAGTCCAAGTTTCTTATCAAGGCTTGCTTGCTGTCCCCGCTTGTATAAGGCAGTCATCAAGGTAAGGGTATATTTGTATCCCTTAAAGTCTGCAATGTGCAATTACTGATGCCAGGCATTTCGTGAATACTCTGGGCGCAGTAGATAAGCCAAAAGGCAATGCTGAGAATTGATAATGCTCTGACCCTGCAAGAAATCTGAGGTATCTTCTGCAGCTTTGTCTGATTGGGACATGCAGGTATGCCTCCTTGAGGTCCAGAGTAACCAGCCAAGACCCCTTGCCCAGCATGGGAAGAACCTGCTGTAACGTCAGCATTTTGAATTTTGGCACAATGAAAAAAGTGTTTAGAGCGGACAAGTCCAGTATAGGTCTCCATTGCTTTTCTTTTCTTGGAACAAGGAACAGTCTTGAATAGAATCCCTGGCCTTGTTCCTGTGGAGGAACCTTTTCTATTGCTTTGATTTGTAGTAGCTTTGAAATTTGTGTGAGTGCCTCTGCCCTCTGATTTTGTGGCAGGTTTGGCATGCCTTGTTTTGTTGGTAAGGTATGGAAGTGGAACCTGTAACCTTTGTCTATTATGTCCAAAATCCATTTGTCCTTTGTAATAACGTGCCAATTTTTTGAAAATAAGAGATAATTTTCCGCCTAAAGGGGCTTCTCTTTGAGCCTTGGTCGGTGGTGACAAGTTCAAGTCATTGTGTTTGTCCCTGTGGAGCAGTTGAAGTTCCTGCGCCACTTCTCTGATTAGTTGGTTGCCATTGGCGGCCCCTGTAGGAGCCTCGGTATTGCCCTCTACCTCGTGCATGCCTGCCTTTTCCTCTTTGGAACTTGTCAGTGTCTGGAAAGGACCAATTCTTCGAAGGCCAATTCCTGCTGAACCTTGGTGGCTGAACCTGGAGAAAATCTTTGACTGTTTGTACTGATTTAGCCTTTTCCTCAATTGATTTTAACACACCCTGCGCATTAGCACCAAATAGCTTGCATTTTTCCAGAGGTGCATCTAGAAGCTTTACTTTAACATGATCTGGCAATGTCTGTTCTTTCAACCAAGCATGTCTACGTATGACGGCCCCTGTCATAGCTGCCCTACATGAAGCTTCCAATGCAACATATCCACACTGAAGAAAATGGTTGCTAACCTGCTGTGTATTATGAACCAAATCCTGCAAGGCCTTTCTATCTAAAGGCTCAGGAGAGGCTAACTTTTTCTGCAAATAATCCAACAAAAAATCCTGATACTGAAACATATGAAACAGACAGTTTAGTGCTCTCATGGCAAGGGTGGAAGAGGTATAAACGTTTTTACCCCACCTCTCCAAAGACCTAGATTCCCTGTCTGCGGGCAAAGGATTTTTGGCCGTGGAAGTGACCACTCCTTTGGGCCCTTGAGAAATGGTTTCTAGATCAACAGAGTGGGCCTTAAAGAGATGTTTATGAGATTCTGGAACCCTGTAATATCTGTCTGGCTTGACAGGAGCAGGAGGTAAAGAATCAGGAGAAGCACTGGAGTCTGAGTACACATCATCCAATACATCCAACACTGGGGGATAGCTAAAGGCCTGTGCTGGGGTAACTTAAGGAAGGTCCAAAGCCTTTTTCTGGAGTCGGAGAAATCCTGGCCCTGCCACTGAAAATGCTCCCTCATGGAGTGGAGAATTTCCCCAAAAGAAATATCCTCAGGAGGAGAGGCAGAGGGAATGGATTCCTCAGCATCAGAATCTTCGTAGGCCGGGAAGGATTCTTCCTGGGAATCTGAATGGCCTGACTCACCAGAGGCTTCATCTGAGGAAAGGGTATCTGTCTGCTCAACCCTAGGCCATTTGTCTGAAGGTGGCTGAGAACCTCTGTCTGGATGAGCCTGAGAACCCCTGATTAAAGAAATGAGATCTGCAGCTAAAGTCATGATCTGTTTGTCAGAAGTGGGACCCTGTGAGAAAGACTTAGGAGGGTGAGATTTAACCTGGCTGGCAGCCTTAGCACGTGTGTAGGCCTTGATGGACATAGACACAGGAGGCCTAGCTGCCCCACGTGCTGGAGTGACTTTGTCCACCGGAATGGTGTCAGGCAAATCTTGGGCTTCGGTTTCTGGAGGAAAATCAACAACCAGCACCGGGATAGCCTCCGGGACCGAAGTCTGCGGTAATGCGGTGTCGTCGGCCTGAAGTGGTTGAATTACCTCCTCCGAAGAGCCCGATGCACTCGCGGTAGGCTTTAGCGTGGTGTCGGTAGAAGTCGCGGGCCGCGAATGTCGGTCCCGGTCCTTCCGTTTTTTGGAAATATGTGCTGTCGGTTGCTCCGACGGCATGTTATAAGAGTAATTTTCCCCAAAAAAAGTCTTCTGCAAACTCTGCCTGGCGCCTAAGTGTGCGCTTATTGAAGCAAGCACAGGCAGCGCAGGCCGAAACGTCGTGGTCTGGGCCGAGGCAAGGAAGGCAGTAAGAATGGAAATCCTTATGAGGTATTTGTTTACCACAAGACAAACAATTATTAACTTTTGTAGCTTTATCTGACATCGGCTGAGGCAAGAAAAGATTCCCCAACGGGGTACTTAGCTTTTTGATGACTTCGGATCTGAAACACAGAAGCTGGCCGACCGGCACTTGCGAACTGCTTCTGCTTCAGGCACCGTGCAGAAATAAAGACTGAGGAAGATGGTGTCGGCTGATGCTTTTATACCCCGGCCTCTCTGACGTCGGGAGGAGGGCGACATCAGCCGACGCCGGACCCAGACTTTGGAATCCGGCCGACCGAGGGCTGCCTGAGGCAGGACAACCCATATGTCAGGACTGCAGTTGCATTCTTGAAGGACATCTAACTCTCCAGCTGACACAGACATCCTTCAAAAAGGCCTTACTGAGACAGAAACTTGGTGTCAAAGTCATGGCCTCAAGCTAAATGCCAAAAATGCATAGTCATCCCGTTTGGGAAAAACAAAACACCTATGAATTACCACACAGGTGGCAGGCCTCTTAATACAGAAAACGTAATAAGAGATCTGGGGACATAGGTAGATAGTAATCTCTCCTTTGACAATCATATTGCCAAAGTAGTTAGGAAATCCTTCTGTATGGCCCAACTAATTACTAAGGGGTTTGCATCTAGAAATAAAGAGGTTATAGTGCCCCTCTACTCGTCACTCATCAGACCCATCTTAGAGTATAATGTCCCATTTGGGGTGTACCTCACAAGACACTTCCAACAGCTGGAAAGACCACAAAAGCACCTCACCAAGAGGATTACTGGTCTCAAACATATGTCCTATGCAGCCCGACTGCAAAACTCTGGCTGTACTCAGTGGCATATCGCTTACTCAGAAGTGATCTCTGCCTGACTTACAAAGCCATGTCCAACTCAGAATTAATGGACATGCTCCACCTAAAGAAATCCAAGTCACTGCGAGCCACATGCTCTAGTGAGCTAAACCTCGCCACAACAATAAATAGAACATGCTGGCGGGATAAATTCCTGTCACAGGGACTCTCCATGCTTTGGAACAAAAATCCTAACTACATCAGGCAGAGCCCCTCCACTCTTCAAGAAAAGCCTTGACGAGTGGATGGGTAACAGAAAATCCACCCCTGGGATCACTTCATTGGCTCTGCTTGACAGAGGCTCAGTTAATTAATCAATGGGGCGGCGAAAGCCAACACACTCTGGCTAGGCTTATAAATGCCCTTGGGCAGATAGCCTAGTACCTATATATGAACCTATGAAAACTGTTGCATCTGGTATATTTATAGCAGGTCTATGAGATTAAGCCAAATATCCATTTCACCTGACATAGGGTCCAAATCGCCAAAAATCCATTTTGCTAAAAATAGTACTGACAGTGTATATGCCCTTTTCCCCAATTGTAGTGCAATCTCAGAGTGAGAATATTAATGTGGAGGGGTGTGGGGGGCTCAGGTTTAAACTACTCACTTACCTTTTTAATAGGGGCTGGACAATACAAAACAATACTAGACAATATTAAGCTGTACTGGGTGGGAGGCTACATCCCCCACCCCTAAACTGAATGCAAATGATGACTACCACATTACAAGAACTATCTCTAAAAATGGATGATTTCAACGTTAATCTACAAAATTTAAAAGAGAATTCTCAGAAACAAACAGAAGTCTTAAAAGAAATGCTTCAGCAGCATCAGTCAAATATAACAACCACTGAAACTTCTTTATCTAACATCGATGGAAGACTTAAGGAAAAGGAGAGACAAACAGATTTTCTCCTGAAACAAAATACCTGGCTCTTCAACAAAGGAGATGAATTGGAGAATAGGGACAGAAGATAAAATATCAGGATTTTTGGTCTACCTGAAAATACAGAGGGAAAGGACATTATTTCTTTCTTAAATTCATGAATATCAGAGGTTCTAAATCTTAAAGAGGGCTTTTCGTATGGCATAGAAAGGGCACATTGTGCTTTGGGAAATAAAATTTCAACATCATCCTCTTCTTCTGCCTCTGTGCCACCAAGATCAATTATAATATTTTTATCTTTTATGGACAAAGAACTGGTGTTAAAAACAGCATGGAGGAAAAGTTCTATAAAATATAATCAACATCTAATAAGATTTGATAATGACTACTCCACTAAAGTACTGGAAAAGAGGAAAAAGGTATGGCCACTATTAAAAATTCTAAAACAGAATAATATCAAAGCTCAAATAGCCTTCCCTGAAAAGATAAGGATACAGTGCCTAAGTGAGATGAGAAAAGTACAGTTTTGTACCTACCATAAATGTAGATGTCCGATAGATATGCAACTGCAGTCATAACATATGGGTTGTCCTGCCTCAGGCAGCCCTCGGTCGGCATGAATTCCAAAGTCTGGGTTCGGCGTCGGCTGGTGTCGCCTCCTCTCCGACGTCACAACGGCTGGAGTATAAAGGCATCGGCCGACGCCATCTTCTTCAGTGTTTCTTGCCCCAGATGTCAGGTGCCCTCCTAGGAAGGCTAAATTTGGTGAATGGATAAAAAATTCCAGACATGCACAACAGTAATAAACAGATACACCATAGGAGATACCCCCAGCTAACAGGAATAGGGGTAGGGACCCATAAAGAAAGTTGCAGAGGGGTAGGAGGGTGGGAAAATCCGACTGCAGTTGCATATCTATCGGACATCTACATTTATGGTAGGTACAAAACTGTACTACGTCCTTCAAGAATGCAACTGCAGTCATAACATATGGGTTGAATACCATAGCCAAGCTGGGGGTGGATGGAACTAAGAGAGGGATGGTGTAGCTAAAATGCCCTGCAGGACTGCCGAAGCAAAGCCTGCTCGGGATCTGGAGTATAAGGGCAGGTTGTAGTGCTTGGTAAATGTATGCACGGAGCTCCATGTAGCAGCCTCTAAAATGTCCTTTGTTGCCACTCCTCTTAGGAAAGCTGTGGATGTGGCTATAGCTCTGGTGGAATGTGGCCTAATATTGGCTGGCACACCTTTTCCATGGAAAGAATAGCAGAATCTGATGCAGTGTCCAATCCATTTTGAAATTGTTTGTTTGGAGATTGCTTTTCCTTGTACTCCAGCAGCATAGGACACAAACAGTTGGTCAGACTTTCTGGTGGCCTTAGTTCTGTCCAAGTAGTAGCATAGTTGCCTGTGTATGTCCAAAGTATGCAGCAGTTTTCCCCCCTATTTTGAGGATTGGGGAAGAAATTAGGCAGGTGAATAGCTTGATTTAGAGACACCCTGGAAATAACTTTTGGCATGAATGTAGGATTGGTTCTTAGAGAAACTCTGTCCTGATGAAAAATGAGGAAGGGAGGCACTGCCATGAGTGCCTGTATCTCCGAGACTCTTCTTGCAGATGTGACTGCCAATAGAAAGACCGTTTTCCATGATAGAAATTGCATTTCTGAAGTTGCTGCTGGCTCAAAAGGAGGAAGAGTTAATTTTTCCAAAACGAAATTGAGGTCCCATGCAGGTACTGGCTGTTTTCTGGGAGGTTTGACATTCTTTATCCCTCTTAGGAACTGTCTTAGCAAAGGATGTGAAAACACTGGTGGGTCACAATTGTATTTTGCTGAGACTGCTGAGGCGTGAATCTTTATAGAAGAGTATGAGAGTCCAGTATGAAACATTTCTGCCAAGTATTTTAATATCTGAGGAATACTCAGTAATGTTGTATCCTGACCCCTGTTGGCATTCCAGATGCTGAATCTCTTCCACTTGGCTGAATAGGTTTTTCTGGTGGAAGGTCTGCGTGCTTCCAGTAATATCTCTTGAACTGTTTTGGAAAGAGAAATAGCTGGAGGAGTCATGGTAACCTCCAGGCTGTCAGATGCAATGTTTTCAGGTTTTGATGGACAGTCCTGTAATTGTGTTGTGTTACAAGCAGGGGCCATAGGGTCAGAGGCCACGGTCTGGTCCGCGTTATTCTCAACAGCAATGGGTACCAGTGTTGCCTTGGCCAGTCTGGAGCTATCAAAATGCCTGTTGGTTGTTCTGCTTTGATCTTCAGTATCACCTTGGTCAGCAGAGGTAGAGGAGGGAATGCATAAATTTTTAGGGAATTCCAGCTGAAGGAGAGAGCATCCGTTTTCCAGGCTAGAGGATGGTGGGTCCTTGTGCAGAACTTTTCCAGGTGATGATTTAAGTGGGAAGCAAAGAGATCTACGTCTGGTCTTCCCCATGTCTTTGTTAGTTGTGAGAAAATGTGAGGATGCAGCATCCATTCGTGTGGATCCAAGAAATTTCTGCTCAGGTTGTCCGCCAGTACATTGTCCTTGCCTGGCACAAACTGGGATTGCAAATGTATCTTCAGACTCAGGGATTTTTCCCAGAGAAGCATTGTTAGTCTGCAGAGGGGATAAGAATGAGTGCCTCCCTACTTGTTTATATACCACATGACAGTGGTGCTGTCTGTCCTTATTAGCAAATGTCCTTGTTGTAGTGATTTTTCGAAAGTCTCGATTGCATGTATCACTGCCAACATCTCTTTTTGGTTTATGTGCAGATGTCTTTCCTTTGGTGTCCATAGACCTTGAATGCATCTGCCATCCATGATCTGAGGCGTCTGTTGTAATCATTTGACCTGCTTGAGGTCTGTTGAAAGACATGCCTTTGTTTAACTGACTTGCTTGAGCCCACCACAAAAATTCCTTTTGCAGACATGGAATAAGTGGGATTACGTCCTCTAGGCTTTGGCTGTGTTGGGACCATAAGCTTTTTAAGTACCACTGCAGCTTTCTCATATGAAGTCTTGCCAAAGGTATCAGAAGAATGCAAGATGCCATGAACCCCAGGGCCTGCAGGATTTTTCTTGCAGTCATCTGGGAGAGTTTTGCTAGGCCTTTGAAGTACTCTGGTAACTGCTGTTGTTTTTCCTCTGTGAGGTAGGCCATTTGAGTTTCTGTGTCCAGTTTGGCTCCTAGGAAAATAATCTGTTGGGATGGCAGTATTCTTGACTTCTGAATGTTGACTGTGTATCCCAAGGCCTGCAGTAGTTGAATGACATAGTCCAAGTTTGCTTTTAAGGTTTGTTTGTTGTCTGCTTGTATGAGGCAGTCGTCCAGGTAGGGGTATATTTGAATCCCCTGGAGTCTGCAGTGTGCCACTACTGATGCCAGGCATTTCGTGAACACTCTGGGCGCAGTAGATAAGCCAAACGGCAATGCTGAGAATTGATAATGCTCTGTCCCTGCAAGAAATCTGAGGTATCTTCTGCAGCTTTGTCTGATTGGGACATGCAGGCATGCCTCCTTGAGGTCCAGAGTGACCAGCTAAGACCCCTTGCCCAGCATGGGAAGGAGTTGCTGCAGCATCAGAATTTTGAACTTTGGCACAATGAGAAAAGTATTTATATTTGACAAGTCCGGTATAGGTCTCCATTTGTTTTCTTTTCTTGGAACAAGGAACAGTCTTGAATAAAATCCCTGGCCTTGTTCCTGAGGAGGAACCCTTTCTATTGCTTTTATACTTAACAGCTTTGAAACTTGAGTGAGTGCCTCTGCCCTTTGATGATGTGGCAGGTTTGGCATGCCTTGTCTTATTGGTAAAGTATGGAAGTGGAATCTGTATCCCTTGTCTACTAAATCCAGAATCCAGTTGTCATTGGTTAAGATATGCCAGTTTTTTGAGAATAAGGATAATTTTCCGCCCAAAGATGTTTCTCTTTGAGCCTTTGTAGGCGGTATGAAAGTCAAGTCATTGTGATTGTCCTTGTGGTGCAGCTGGGCTGCCTGCGCCACTTCTTTGATTTGGAGGTTGCCATTGGCGGCCCCTGTAGGATCCTCGGTATTGCCCTCTACCTCGGGCACGCCTGCTTTTTCCCCTTTGAAACTTGTCAGAGCCTGGGAAGGACCAATTCTTTGAAGGCCAGTTTCTGCTGAATCTGGGTGGCTGAACCTGAAGGAAATCCTTGACTGTCTGTACCGACTTAGCTTTTTCCTCATTGGATTTCAACACATCTTGTGCATTAGCACCAAAAAGCTTCTGTTTTTCCAGAGGTGCATCAAGTAACTTTACTTTAACATGGTCAGGCAAAGACTGATCTTTTAACCAAGCATGTCTACATATCACAGCCCCAGTCATAGCTGCCCTACATGAAGCTTCCAATGCATCATAGCCACACTGAAGAAAATGGTTGTTAACCTGCTGAGTGTTATGTATATGTTCCTGCAATGCCTTTCTATCAATAGGCTCAGGAGAGGCTAACTTTTTCTGTAAATCATCCAGTAAAAAATCCTGGTACTGAAACATGTGAAAAAGGCAGTTAAGTGACCTCATGGCTAGGGTGGTAGAGGTATAAACTTTTTTACCCCATCTCTCCAGGGACCTAGCTTCCCTGTCCGCTGGCAGTGGATTTTTGGCAGTGGAAGTAGCCACTCCCTTGGGGCCCTGTGAAATAGTTTCTAGATCCACAGAGTGGGCCTTAAAGAGATGCTTGTGAGTGTCAGGGACCCTATAATATCTGTCTGGCTTGACAGGAGCAGGGGGGAGAGAATAAGGGTTAGCACTGGAGTCAGAGAAAACATCATCCAAAACATCCATAACTGGAGGAATAGCTAAAGGTCTGTGCTGGGGAAGCTTGAGGAAGGTGCAGCCTTTTCCTGGAATCAGAGAATTCCTGACCCTGCCATTTAAAATGTTCCCTCATAGAGTGCAGGACTTCACCAAACGAGAAATCCTCTGGAGGGGAGGCAGAGGGAATTGATTCCTCAGCATCAGAGTCCTCGTAGGCCTGGAAGGATTCTTCTTTGGTATCAGAATGCTCAGAATCCCCAGAGGCTTCATCTGAAGAGAGGTTGTCAGCCTGCTCAGTTCTGGGCCTTTTCTCTGCAGGTGGCTGAGAACCTCTGTCTGGATGAGGCTGAGACCCCTGATAAGAGAAATAAGATCTGCAGCAAGAGACATGATCTGTTTATCAGAAGAAGGGGCCTGAGCAGCAGGTTTAGGATGGGCCTTGGCCTGGCTGGCGGCCTTAGCACATGCAAAGGCCTTGATGGACATGGATACAGGGGGCCTAGCAGCCCCACGTGCAGGAGTAACCTTGTCTACAGAAATGGTGTCGGGTAGATCCAGAACTTCGGTTTCCGGAGGAAAATCAACCACCGGCACCGGAGAGATCTCCGAGACCGAAGGTCATGTTAACGCTGTGTCGTCGGCCTGGAGCGGTTGAATTACCGCTTCTGAAGGGACCGAAGCACTAGCGGAGGGTTTAGGAGTTGCATCGGTGGTGGACGCAGGCCGAGGATGTCGGTCCCAGTCTTTTCGTTTTTTGGCAGATTGAGTTGTCGGTTGGTCCGACGGCATGATATACGCGAAAGATTCACCGAAAAAGTCTTCGGCAAATTCTGCCCGGTGCCTGAGAGTAAGCTTATTAAAGCAAGCACAGGCCGAGACGTCGTGGTCTGGGCCCAGGCAAGGAAGGCAGTAAGAATGGAAGTCCTTATGAGGTATTTGTTTACCACAAGACAAACAATTATTAACTTTCTCAATTTGTTCTGACATCGGCTGAGGCAAGAAAAAATGTTCCCCAACGGGGTACTTAGCTTTTAGATGACTTCGGTACTGAAAACACAGGAGCTGACCGACCGGCACTTGCGAACTGCTTAGCTTCGGGCACCGCGCGGCAAGAAAGACTGAAGAAGATGGCGTCGGCCGATGCCTTTATACTTCAGCTGTTGTGACGTTGGAGAGGAGGCGACACCAGCCGACGCCGGACCCAGACTTTGGAATTCGTGCCGACCGAGGGCTGCCTGTAGCAGGACAACCCATATGTTATGACTGCAGCTGCATTCTTGAAGGACATCCTTAACATCCTGGAAGAAGCCTTTCAATTTATCAAAAATAATATCATAACCATCCCAGAAGAAATGGAATGGGCATCCCCATCCCTGAAGAGATCCACTGATAAAATTAGTTGGAGTGATGTCAAATAGAAGAAGCAGAAAACTGAAACTAAATTACCTACTTATGTGAAATCTCTCAAAGTATCAACAGAAACCTAATAACTAAAAACTTTTGGACAATGTGTTTCATAACATTCAATTTCATACATATAACTATTAATAGAGTAAAAGAAATAAGGTATGTTCTTATATTATCTCATACGAAATTTATAATTTTGAGATATATTCTAACTAAAACTATTTCTAACATTTTCTTCCCTTTCACCTTGCCATATGTCTCTAGATTTCTTTACATATAGTTATTTGCTTATGTACCTATTTATTTGGGTTTCTTCTTTCTGTCTATAAATATATGTTAATTATAAGTATATCCTATAGTTGAATTTAAGTCTAGTATTACTTCAATCACAAAAGAACAATTTCATAGCTCTGTGGTAATTGTTTTGATGTTTCATGCTTGTTTTCATAGTATATTTAATTTAATTACTATTAACCAATATTAGATATTTCCTTAGCTTTGTTGTGACATAAGCACTAGATGAAATTTCCCTTTGAAGTCCTATAATGGTGCACAGTTATTGCAATGTCCTTTGAACGTTACTTCCGTTGAATATCTGGTTGTGTTGAAAACTTTCCGCTCTAAAGTAAAAGTGAACTGTGATATAAATGATACTGTCTCACTAGAGTAGAGTAGATAGGACTCTACCTAGCTTGAATGAAGATGTTCTTCATGTTTCACTGTTGCAGTCATTACATTTGGGTAATCTCCTGGCAGGTTGCCCTCAGTCGGCCTAAATATCTAAGTCTTGGGTCCTGCGTCAGTTGCTGTCTCCTCTTCCATGACGTCAGGTGTATAAAACATGCAGCCGACATCATTTTATTCAGTCTTTTTTGCCACACGGTGCCCGAAGCAGAAGCAGTTCGCAAGTCGGCCGACTTCTGAAATTTTCGCATTCGAGTTTCAGAACCTAAGTCTTCAATTAAAGCTAAGTACCCCACTGGTGAAACTTTTTCTTGCTCCTTACCGATGTCAGTAAAAGTTAATAATTGCATTACTTGCGGGAAGCAAATACCTCATAAGGATTTTCATCTGTACTGTATTCCTTGCCTAGGCCCTGATCATAATGTGCCTTGCTGTCGGTTTTGTGCTAGATTTAACCAACTCACTATTAAGCGTCAGTATATTTTTGCTTCAAAATATTTTGGATCCAGATTTAATTACCCTGAAATGTCGTCGGATAGCAATCTGACTAATGGAGTTTGCAAAAAACGCAAAGAAAAAGACAGAGACAGACCATCGAGGTCCAAAACCGAGGATGAAACTTCTAAGCCCAGTCGCCGGTACTCAGTGAGGTGCTTTCGCAGCCCCTGATACCCGTAGGCCTCTACAGAGACCCATGCAGAGTCTGGTATGCCACGAGATTCTCAACTGTACCAGCGGATGTTTCTCTTTTGGATGGGTATGTAGCCACTGAGCAGGCACCGGCTTCTGAGGGTGTTTTCAGGCCTCAGCATTTCTATATAAAACCAACGCCAGCTTCAAAACAAAGACAAAAACAACTTCCAAATCTAAAAAACTGATGCATGAGCCACATGCTCAAGCCCCTATGCCTAAAAATAGATGATTAAAATGGCTGAGGACTTAATTACCTTGATCAGGGGTTCCCAACCCCCTCCTGCTAAAAGGCCTAGGCAAGACACTGTTTATGAATCTTCAGATCAGGTTTCTATTTCTTCTGATCAGGAATTTTCTATACCTCCCTATGAGAATTCAGATGCAAAAGAGTCCATTCCTTCTGCATCTCCTCTAGAGGATTATTCTTTTAGAGAAACCTTGCATACTTTAAGGAAACATTTTCACTGGGAGAGTCAGGATTTCTCTGAATCAAAAAAGAGGCTTAAGGATTTTCTTCTTCTTCCTCAGCACAGACCTTTGGCTATATCCCCTGTATTAGATATTGCTGATGATGTGTTTTCAGAATCAAGCATGGCTCCTGATTCCCTACCTCTGGTTCCTAGTAAGCCAGACAGATATTACAGGGTTCCTGACTCCCACAAGTTTTTATTCAAAAATCCGACTGCTGATCCTGAAACTATCTCAGGTCCCAAGGGTGTTACGGCCTCTAAAAATCCTACCTCCTATGATAGAGATTGCAGGGTGCTGCATAGATGGGAAAGAAAGTTTATACATCTGCAAACTTGGCAATTAGGGCCTTAAACTGCCAGTTTCATATAGTTAAAGATCAACAGCATGTTATGGGCTTATTGAAACAGAAAATTATGTTGACTTTTGATTGTGTGGAAAATAAAGAATTACAGGAATTATTGCATGCAGAAGAACAGGTTGGAAAGCATACTTTGCAATGTGGTTTTGATTGCTTGGTGGCCTCTTGCAGGGCCGCAGTTACTGGATCTGTGATTAGAAGGCATGCCTGGCTCAAGAAGCAAAATCTGCCTGATCATGTTAAGGCTAAATTGTTGGATGCACCTTTAAAGCATGATACTCTGTTTGGAAATAAGGCAGAAGAGGTTTAAAGAAAATGGAAGACAAAGCTAAATCTATGCAAAGTGTAAAAGATTTCTTACAAGTGCAGCCACCTAGATTCAGTAGAGACTGGCCTGCTAAAAACTGGTCCTTTCCTGTGCCCAACAGAGCCTCACAAGGCAAACCCAGGCGCTCAAAAGGCTCTAGATACCAATCACAGGGTTTCTACAGGTCAAAACATTGGGGTGCCTCTACCTCCAAATCTGGAGGAAACAAAGTAAAACCCTACAGTAAGCAGTCTCAATGACTTTCCGCTACCATAACCAAGCACTTATCTTTTGGCAACCCCTTTGGGGGGAAAATTAGCACTTCATGCTCAAAATTGTCAGCTGATTACCCAGGACAAGTAGGTATTAAACATAGTATCCCAGGGGTACAGATTTAATCTCCATACATTGCCAATTCCAAACGGTTAGCCAGATCTGCCACAAAATCAATGGGCAGAGGGTCAGAAACAAGTGACGTCCCTCATGGACATGGGGGCTATTCAACCAGTACCAGGACAGGAAAAAGGACAAGGTTTTTATTCAAGACTGTTCTTGGAACCCAGAAAAGACAATGCCTGGCGTCCAATACTGGACTTATCGATTCAGAACACGTTCTTGGACATCCCAAAATTCAAAATGCTGACTTTGCAACAACTACTGCCCATGCCTGCATATCCCAATAAGGGAATCGTGCAGAAGATACCTCCGGTTCAAGGCAGATATTATTCATTACCAATTCTCTGCACTGCCCTTTGGCTTACCTACTGCGCCCAGAGTCTTTACAAAGTGCCTAGCACCAGTAATTGGATTTTGCAGGCAAAAAAGCATACAAATCTATCCTTACTTGGACGACTGCCTCATTCAAGAAGAAAACAAGGACATTCTTCTTCAACATCTGGCGTTTGCAAAAAGGCTTCTAACATGCCTAGGGTACACAATAAACGAAAAGAAATCACAACTGGTACCCTATCAAAAAATTACATTCCTGGGTGCAAGCCTTGAATACAACTGCCCAGATGGCTTGCCACACACGACAGACAAACAAAGGCAACTGACTATATACTTCAAACAGATGGCAACAAAAACCCAGTTATCTGCAAAACAAATTCTGCAGGCTTTGGGGTTCATGGCATTCTGCATTCTACTAATTCCATATGCAAGACTGCATACAAGGAAACTTCAATGGTACCTAAAAAGTTTATGGAGTCAACATTGTCACAGTCTGGAAACAATGATTCCTCTCATTCCCTGCCTACAGCAGGAATTTCTTTGGTGGGCAGAGGCATGTCACCAAAACAAGGGTCTGTCATTCACTCTACCACCTAAAACTCAAACCCTATCTACGGACACATCAGACTATGCTTGGGGGGCCCTTCTGGCAGGGAGATGCATCCAGGGCATATGGAGCCCAAAACAGATGGATATGCATATCAACCAGAAAGAGATGCTAGCTGTTCAGAATGCCCTGACAGCCTTCAAAGTCTTACTTCATCCAGGACAACTACTGATAAAGACTGACAACACCACAGTTATGTGGTACATAAGCTTGGGGGTACACATTCGTAGCCCCTCTGCAGACTAGCCATGTCATTGTGCGACACAGCCTTGACTTACAAAGTACATCTTCAAGCTCAATTCCTGCCAGGAAAACAGAATACTCTGATAGACGACCTAAGCAGAAATCTTATGGACCCTCGCAAGTGGAAACTGGATCCACAAGTCTTCAGCATGATAACACAGAAATGGGGGAGCCCAGACATAGATCTATTTGCCTCTCCACAAAATCACCAACTGGACAAATTCTGGACAAGGACTTATCACAGACAAGCATGGAAAGTGGATGCTCTACCTTTCAGTTGGAAAAACCTATCAGTCTATGCCTTTCCTCCTCTGCCTCTTCTCCCCAAGGTCTTGTTAAAGGTCAGACAGGAAAAAACAAAAATTATCCTAATTGCCCTGGACTGGCCTTGCTAGCACTGGTACCCAATTCTAAAAAGTATGTCTCAACCCCCTACTTGATACTTGCCTCAAATACATCATCAACTGTCTCAGCAGAGCAATCAAATTCTGCACACTCAGCTCCAAACTTTGAACCTGGCAGCATGGCTGATCATGTAATTATTCAACCAACTCCTCTCAGTAAATCTGTGATGGATGTCATTTTGGAAGCCAGAAGGCCTAGTACTAGGAAATCTTATGCTGATAAATGGATGAGATTCTCTGCTTGGAACCAAGCACAAGGAACGGACATAACAAAACCAAACATTCCTCAGATTCTACAATACCTGAATGAGATGCTTGACAAGGGCCTATTTTTTTCTTAAATAAAAATCCATGCCTCTGCCATCTTGGCTCATTACAACACAGAGCCTCCCATCTTCTCTCATCCTCTACAAAAACAGTATCTCAGAGGGGACAAAAATTTAAGGCCTCCCAGAAGATCACCAACTCCTCCATGGGACCTCAATTTTGTGCTGGAAAAACGTACCCTACCTCCATCTGAACCAGCAGCTACTGCAGATATAAAGTTTTTATCTTGGAAAACAGCTTTCCTTTTGGCAATTACTTCAGCAAGAAGGGTTTCAGAACTACAGGCCCTCATGGCTGTGGAGCCTTTTATTACATTTCACCCAGACAGGGTGTCCCTCAGGACCAATCCTTCATTTATACCTAAGGTGGTTTCCAGTGTGGCTCTTAACCAAACTATTCACTGCCAACATTTTACTGAAATCCGCAAAACAAGAGGGAGCAGATTCTGCATTCATTGGATGTACACAGACAGCTAAGATTCTACTTAAACAGGACCAAATCTTTAAGAAAAACTGAGAAACACTTCCGTTTTGTCCCAGTAGTATGTATATTCCTCAACTACATCCAGTATTAGAAACATTCTCTAGAATGGTTGAAAATGACATTCATGAACATTTCAATGATAAGAGAGTAATAAATCGTAGGAATAATTTAACTTTTGCTCAACGTAGAGCACTAACAGATCTAAGAAATGACCCCACGATCTCTATTAGACCTGCAGATAAGGGGGGCCCTATTATCCTTATGAACTATTTTGATTATGTTAACTCAATGAAGGACTTATTGAATGACAATAACTCATATGTTAGAATAGATATGAACGATATTACAAATAGAGTGTTTCAAGTATATGATATGTTGGATGATTTAGTTTATATTCATGACATCACTTTAGAACTTTATAAGTATTTAAAAGTTGATAATCCACTCATCCCTATTATACAAGGTCTACCAAAGATTCATAAATCCTTGATCAAACCACCTATGCGACCTACTGTTGCAGGTCAGGGATGGTTAACTGAACCTCTCTCCACTTATTTAGGATATCATCCACGTCCCTTAGTGGACAGTAACTCATTTATACTTAAGGACAGCAAGCAATTCTTATTGGACCTATATACCTTCACCAAGAACCTAGATGATTACCAACACTATTTCTTGGTTACATTAGACGTGGTTAGCTTATTCACAGTAATACCTAATGAACTGGGTGTACAGAGAATACAGCAATACTTGTCCATTAAGTCGACCTATGGTAAAGAGAGAATAGACATTCTAGCCCTGTTTTTTGGAAACCATATTACAAAATAATGTCTTCACTTTTAATGAAGACTTTTATTTACAGAAAGATGGCGTAGCTATGGGCACGTCTTGTGCCAATAGCTACACCAATATTGTGATGGCTGATTGGGAAGAGAATTTTCTTTTTCAAGCACCCATGTTCAATAGTCATGTGGGTTTTTATAGGAGGTTCGTGGATGACCTCTTTCTGACCTGGAATGGTGATGCTGATAGTCTTATGGAGTTTGTTGAAGCTATGAATAATTCTACCAACTTTCTGAAATTTACTCTATGTTTCTCTCGTACAGAGATATCATTTTTAGATGTTAACATTATTAGACTTGAAAATGGTTTACTGAATACTTCTATACATAGGAAATTATGTCACAGGAATACTTTATTACATAGACACATTATGCACCCAAAATATGTATTTACTA